>NC_135549.1:3532500-3722500 GCF_964340395.1 Glandiceps talaboti | reverse complement strand
CATCACCATAGTAACAATTCAGCACAAGAATACAATCATATACCTTCAATTATATTTCTTGTCAATATATTTTGACAACTATCACACATCTGAGTTAAGCAGTGATGTAGTGTCTGTCACTCCTGTATTGTTGAAATTGATGCAGAGATGGTGACGTACTATGCAAACAAAGAGGAGGAAAAAACAGCAGCTAAGGCTGATAATGATGCATTCAAAAAATCTGACACAAGTACTTGACGCACAGAAAGACAATTATTTTTTTTAAAAACAAGTCAAATTTCCTAAAATTTGGAGCTAGTGAGTTGTTTGTGTTAATTAGAATGTCACATATGATGCAACTGAGAGTTGGCTGACGTTAGAGCTTGCACACACACACACAAAAAAGAAGAAATCTGGAGACTGTAGTATTTGTTTATGATGTTTAGAAGGTCACATATGATGCAATTCTGATGTATTTAGCATGCACACAGAAAACAATATTAGATCTTGCACACACAAAATGTAAAAAAAAACACCCTTTCTACAATTTGGAGATAAGTTTCTTCATGATGTTAAGAATACCAAATATGGAGAAAACTTCTGGTATACTCAATGTTTACTGAGAAAACAATAATATTTATGCAGTTAAAGAAAATGTAATAATAACTCAATCATTTCCCAAGACAAAAGAACATTATTAAATTTTCATTTTTTTTTTGTATTTTTTGTCTGTCTTTTTTGGCTGTCTGTCTGTCTGTCTGTCTGTCTGTCTGTCTGTCTGTCTGTCTGTCTGTCTGTCTGTCTGTCTGCTTGCTGATCCATCTGTTGGCTCCGCTGTGTTCTTAATGTCAGCAAAGACTATAAACAGATAAGGCCTTTGATATAAACAGTTTCATCAGAAATGAGTTAATATCACTGTTCTACAGACATTTGTATGTGTCTTTATTCTGATATATTTTGTTCAGAAAAAAAATAAATATTAGTACGAGGTACACAATTTCCAGACATACTGGGAAATATTTTTCCTAGTACATTTGTATAATAGTTGGTGCAATTAACAAAATGCACTTGATTTTAATCCCAAACTTTGTTCTCATCAACTATTTGTTGAAATGAACTTGCATTTTTCACAATCTGCCTGTCTTCTTTCTTTTCAAGTAAGATAATGTAAAAGTGGATTGCACATAAATGGATTCGATGAAAGTGTCCAAATTCTACAGTTGCAAAGATGAAAGTAAAGTCACTGCTGATTGGAGCATATCAAAATTTGAATAGTCAAGTAAGCTTAAAGAGCCAATAGTCAGAGGTAATACATATGTACATGTAGTATGTACAAAATGATGGTTAATCATTGATTTGCAAGCATGTTTTGAACAACATCAACTATAGTAACTTTGAAATGATCTTATATTTTTGTCGTCTTTCTTTTATATAATTATTTTGTCAGCTGTTGTTTTCTAAAGGCTAATTCTGTGAGATAAATACCTGTCAATCACTTCATAAAAGACAAAGAATCTGTTCTATTCATTACGATATTTGATATATATCATTTTCTTTGCTAAATATGGGCTGGTGGCCAAAGGCAACAAAACATATTATCATTATATCAGAAATCTATTCTCCACATGAAAAAATATACTTTATTGTGACTTTTGTAAGTAATGATGACATTGGCAAACAATAATAAATGTCTTTCACAGACAAAGACATCCTCATGTCGAGAAAAACAAATTGTTGTTATATGTCTTGAAAAACACTCACTAAGGAAAGTAATCATGGTGATAAGTATTGTCAGTTGACATTTGAATTCACAAGTAAGGTGGAAACACAATGAAAGAGTCACAAAAGAAACAGAATGAAGAGTAATGTTTTTAGAACAGTATCAAACGTTATTCCGGACAAACAGGATAAACCTTCTAACATTTGGGAGTAGAAGGAATTTCAATAGGGATGAACTACTTGTTAGATATGTGTTTAATTTACAAAAGGTGAAAAAAAACACTAGCAAAACGGATAAGTACCAGTACTGCATGTCTAACAGTTGTTGACTACAAAGCGATTTTCCTCTTTGCACTAGACTTCATTGCCACCAACAGATGGGTAATAGTACTAGGATACATTATATATGATATAATATCAGGAATATATTATGGACTGTATGAATGTATATACACATATAGCTCGTCTACGTTGCAGAGTCAGCTGTGACTATACGCTAGCATTTGTTAGCATGAGCACTGGCATATAGTATATATAATTTCATTCTTTTGCCAAGTAGAGTGCTCAATCATCTTGGAGAGCATATCATACATACATATGTATGTATATGTATATATGTATATGTGTATGTATATATATATATATATATATATATATATATATATATACACACAAACAGACAGACAGACAGACAGACAGACAGACACACACACACACACACACACACACACAAACGATATGATACTATAGTTTTAGAATTTACTAATTCAATTATTTCTGCCACAATTTGTGAAAAAATGAAAAGTCCCCTTAATAAAACTGCTACAAGTTCTACAAGTTTTTTCCCTGTGATCTGTTTCTTTGATGCACAGAAATCTACAAAATGGTTTTTAAAAGTCCTTCAATCATAACTGTCAAATACAAAATAAATCTCACAAGCCGACTCAGAGGGTCAGACCTATTTCTATAGGCACATTACCTTTAATCCCCAACCACTTCTTTGTATTTGGTATGTGCCATAAGGGATGGCAGTGGTGTGAATTATACCAAACGTTACAAAGACACTCATCTTTGCTGGATATTAAGATAAAAAAGATAAATATAAATCAAATTCTTTGCTTAAAAAACTCTCCAAGAAGAAAATTGCACATGGATTTATTGAGTATACATGTTTAAGAGATATAACAAAAGGGATATCATCTCTTACGTGTCTATTATAATATATGATTGTAATATGTCTAGGTGGCTCATTTCAAATAGAAAGTTCAAAATACGCAGTCAAACTTTTGGTGTATATTTTACCTCTGCCTTCTTTCAATTGGGTGTCCTATCTGCTAGGTATTTGCATTGTTTTAATTTTAATGAGAACTATAACTACTAATGCCATGATCTGAAATTTGCAATGGATATGTATTTCACATTGAACGTTCCTGCAGATTACTGAACGCAAAAATGTCCTATCAAAGCAACATTTTAACAAAGATTTCAAAAACATATAAATCTGGTATAATGTCACCTAAATATCAATAAAAATTGATATTCAGTAGAAAGATGAATCCTTAAAACTTTCCATATTTTATTTCAGTGAATACAAAAATTACAAAATTAACTGGCAATTTGACTGTATTTTGTCATATTTTGGCAGTATGTTCATGTTTTAATATTGCTTTGTTTTTGTATCAGGATGGTATGCAAAATTTCATGAGTTCCTAGTTGAAATACCAACTCAAATGTTCTCCACCAAATCTATGAGACGATATTATATCTAAACAATACATAGTTTTATCTGCAGAGTTCTCACTCCATTCAATATAACCTGAGCAAAATACTGTATTTTTGGGGAGTTTTTTGAAGGATAACAAAGAAGCCAAGTGTAGGGCTGAATTCATCACTCAGCTGCCTTAGGAAATTGCAAGAACAGTCCTTTGTACTTGTGTGGCTTTGGGGGTGAACGTGATACTGACTTATGATAACTACCTTGTGTAACTGCACTGCAGATCACAAGATTATGTTCAAGCTATGCCTATGAGATCCGAGGTCATTTTCCTTTCATTAAAATGTTTTGATTTGAAGGCTTCAAATCATGTCACAATTACATTCTTTAATTCTACTTTTCAATCAAAACATTCATTACAATAAAATTCTGATAAACTGGTATTTGTTGGGTGTTTTAAAGTTTAAATAGTTATTTTCAGAAACTGTAGTCTTGCTAATCAATAGAAATTTATTGTCTATGATTTTGCAGGTTTTCCTTTATCTAAATCCCAGGGTTCTAACACCTTGGCAAAATCCCTGTGAGATCCTCAGAAGTATCAGAAATTGGCAAAAATATTCTGAAAAGTTGAAATAAAAATGCTAGTATTAATTATGAATCCTCCAGGTGTATGACTGCAAGGTCTTGCTTTAGTGACACCTGTGGAATTGAGAAGTGTTTCAACGTGTCGGAAATAATCAAAGCTTCATTTTAAATTCTCTTTCAAGGTTAGTTAGATTTTCATTTCAATACCATGGTAAGTTACCATGGTAATACTGTATAATTTCTAAGATTCATGGTCATATTGTTGACTTCGTCATGCATAGTACAAATCTTACACTTCTGAATGAAGAAAACATAATTGCTACGTCCCTGAGCATCATTGGACATTTGGTAAAGGCCAAATCCTAAATTGCAGACAGTGTGCACATTCCCTGAAATTCAATTTACTTTTCTGATACTTTTATTCCACTTTTAATCAGAGTTAATGCAAGTTTTCATCTATCCATAAAATGTGGGAAGTGAATGATTACTTTGGGAAAATGTCACGGTACTTGATACTCCCACTCCATTCCACCCACTTCGTTTCCTACATTTTCCCTAAAGCCTTGCTGGACAGATCCTGGGAAAACTCACTACAACATCTATTTTACAGTAAGCAAGGCAATAATGGATGAAATGAAGTTCCTTTGACATTATCCTCCCAAAAATATTTCATGAAAAGGGCAATATCCAACCACAGCATATACTAAGAAAATAAAGTGAAAAAATAAAGATTATAGTGTGTGTTTTTTTTCCAATCTTACGGGCAAAAGTTGAAGGTAATGCTTGTTATATTTGGCATTTTGCCAGGAAAGTAAGCCATATTTCACAAAATATGAACTATAAAGGTGAATAAACTCTGATGATAAGATGTGTCAACTCCATCCAGGGTTGCTGTATATTTCCTCATCAGAAACGATGAAGAGTGGAGAATGTTTTAGAAAAGATAATTTACTGAATAAAAGCCACAGCACTTTTGAAAGCATCTAAATTCAATGTTATTATCTTTACGTTTTTGTTAACTTGTCAAGTAAAATGTAGCCTTGTTTTAAAGTACTATAGCAAAGTGACAAAAATAATAATACTTGATGGGAACTTAGACAATCACTATTCAATCAGATTGAATAATTCTAGATATTGTGATTGGTACTGTTGGTACTAGAATATCTCTCCATCATATCTTTTTTTTTTTTTATTACAGAAACAAACGGTAAAGAACTACAGCACATACGAGAAGGAAAAAACAACACACAACCAAACAAACAAAGCTGTCCCTAGCTACTAAAATTAATTTAGACATAGTCATGGTGACTAAGAATCTGTTAAAGCAAACTTGAAAGAAATACCTTAGTTGAGATTATCTACTAATGACAATTTCTGCTGAAAATTATCTTGCCTGTTATTTCTAATAGCAACTTGTTATGAAGAATCTATCCATCATATATATCATGGTAGAACTTTTAACATACAGGAACTAAAGACAGTTAAAATGGTGAATAGTTTAATATCTTAATCTTAACCTTTATTTCTTATTATATATCATATTTATCTGAAGAGGAGTGACATTTACAAATCAAAACTTACAAAGTAAGTTTATAGAGTCCCATGCAGTTACTTTGTTCAGGGAGAATGATACATTATTGACTACTATGACTGTTTTTGTTAAGGGTAGTAAGGAGGTAAAATCTACCAGTGAGTTCCCCTGTCATTTAGTTCCCCACCAATGTTACAATATAATGTATGGGGAAACTATGCCAGTTTTACCAGATTTACCCATTTCTGTTACCAGGGTTCCCAACCTTTTAAAAAAAACATTGTATAATTTGTATCATCATTACAACTCATCAAATCCATCATACAAGACTTAGATAAGTGGACTTCATTCATTTGTTTCACAAAAATCAGTGGCCTTTATTCATTCTTTAGTGAAAAAAACAAGTTTTTTATCACAATCAATGGACTTGATTCATTTTTTTTTATTCACCAATATGGGGACTTTTTAAGTCCTTGTCGACCAATCAGTGGACTTCATTTGTTCTTTATTGACCAGTCAGAGGACCTCATTCAGTTTTCATTCACCAATCAGTGTACTTTAAAAAGGCTTTGTTGACCAATCATTGAGCTTTATCATTGTTTATAAACAAATCAGAAGGCTTTATTGACCAATTACTTGATATATCAATGAATCAGTGGATTTCATTAAGTTGTTATCAACCAATCAGAAGATTCTATAAAGTCTTTATTGACCAATCACAGAACTTTATTGAGTCTCTATTGACCAATGAGTGTATTTTATTCCATCTCTGATAGAATACATAAAGAAAACAAAGTGATCATATATTTTTTCTTTCAAATTCCAGCTTTTGAAAGCAAGATTTGAAACCGTTTCTCTATACTTTCTTTGTCCATCAGTTGATCTGCTTGTTTATATGTGTTTGTCATTCTATCATATCCTACTGACACTTTGTGTACATTTTAACAGACTGAGTAATGTGTCTAGGTAGGACTAAAATGACCACAAGACATTTCCGTTGACCTCTGACATTTCATTAGCTGTGTGGGTAAGGGTAGGGTAAAATATATGTAAAGCGCTGGTGTATACTGACAGGAAGTGACCGATATAAAACCTTTGTCTGAACATCTTGTCTGGGATAGACTGTCCATTGTTACAACGGAAGTTATTCAGCAACCCGTACTGTCTTTAGTTTACTTTGCATAATGACGGTACCAGACAGTTGTATTCACCAGGCTATTTCTCTATGCTCTTACAATGTGATTATAGTGTACATCTTGAATAGAAATTCTGTCTTCAAATTGTCAGTGACAATGTCAGCATCTCACATCCACTATTATCTGTGTTTGTCACACAGTTACCGTAGATACATGTGCATTTTGATTTTGAGTTTTGTTTCTGTCAAACATCTCTCAATTGAGAATCATCATGTAAATATTTTCTGAATAATAATTTGGCAAAAATTTGGGCTGAAGATAACAGTTAACATGATGGTTAAAAGTTTGAAATTTTCAGTGTTAAATTCTGTTAATGTTTGGTTTGCAACTTGTCACTGGCTACTATGGGTTAATATATATTTCTTTTTTTATTTCTAATTTAAGAAAAATTTGAAAAAAAAAATCACTTTCAAACAAAAATGTTTAATGAATGAAATACTAAAGATCAGTTGAATGACTTTGATCTAAAAGAGAGTTAATATTTTCTAAAACTAACTAAACACCCAGTTTTTGTTCAAATACTTTTGGTAGGAGAAAGGTGGTACTGAAACTGTCACAGGATTAAAGTCTCTTCAAGACTCTTCAGGATTTTAACACAATCCATTGAGCACACTAAATTCTCAAGTAATTGTGCACTTAACTTCTAAGTAGACACTATTTCATGGATATTTGCATGAACTTTGTGTACCCGTACAAAGTCAAATAAGCATACACTACATAAACAATTGTCTGACAGGATGCAATGCATGCAATATCACAAAATTGTCTTATTTTCACCGAGCTATTTCTGAAACTCAGCAAATTGCCTCTGGTCTTGTGTCTATTTGATGAAAGTGAATGTAATTTTCAAGACATTTTAAATGGCATTCTCACTGTTACCTATTAATTTGACAATGTTGAAAAATGAATTTTCATTATTTCAGGTTATATACTTGTGGCTATAACTCCTACTTGTTGATGGCTGAGTGGATTAAATTTGTAAATGTGTCAAGTCTTAGGAGGATTGAGTGTCATTCAAAAATAAAGAATACCATACTTGTTGGCAATGCAACACAATACCAGTGCAAAATACAGAATGAACTTTCCTATACTTCCTGACTGTGTGACTGCGCCTTGAACTTGACAGTGTACTAAATATACACTCAATTCCTGTTGACAAAAATTAACCTATTCCTGCAGGAATATTTTACTTCCATGTTTTATTTTTAGTAAAGTTGTTTGGAATTTATTTTCAGTCAGTAGCAAAACTCTATGGAAATGACTTTTTAGGAGAGGATTTATATAATATTAACTACATTTTGCATTGTGCAAACAATATTCAATTACTGCGTTATTTTTTTGGGCATGTATTAAATGAAAACATTTACAAGAAATACACCTCGGAAATACAGGACAGGTGCATATGGCAAGTCTTGCAACAGGTCAATAAATTGGAGATCCAAACCTTCCTACAGCAGGATGACAACTTGATGCCAAAATAAATAAAAAATAATTATAAAATTGTAACTACCATGATCACAACTACGATGATGACCACACTGTTTTGTAAAACTTTTTTTTTATTGTGAAGCAACAATAATAAATACTATGATGTAAAGTACTATATTTGTGGAGACCATTCATCCATAAATAATGACACTCCTAAACTGGAACTACTATAGTTGATTTATAACAGGTTTGTCGTTGTCAACAACAAAGATATTTAATCTATCACTAATTAGTCATCATACGCTCTGCTTTGTTTGCATATATTTATAGCCCTTATATGAAATATTCATAATATATTCAGTCTATTCATAATGAATATGAATAGACTGAATCAATCAATAACAGATTTTAAATACTGAATTTCAAAATAACTCATTTCTAGTCGATGGACATCTCAAGGGATGTTGGCGCCCAGCCAATCAATACACATGTATCAATTGAAGTAGATGAATGTGTAATTTGTTAACTTGATGCTGATTGGTTGGTTATCACTTGCTGATCCAAGCAAGGCAATCAGATTTGAGCTTTAAAAAGGCTGTGTCTATGAACATGTTTGCTTGGTGGTTATTTGAGTTGAAAAAAAAAAGAAAATCAGATTCATTTTTTTGAAAAGAAGTTAAAGCTGGCTACTGGAGGGTGTATCAAAGATGCTTATTTGCATATACCATATGATATGTGCAAATATTTTGTTGGGTTATCTACTATTACCTTATTGTTGTTTATCATCACTTGCATCATTATTGTTGTCGTTGTTGTCATTGTCGTCGTTGTCATCATCATCATCATCATCATCATCATCATCATCATCATCATCACATGATCATCATCAAACTATACAAAAATGAACACATGTGTTCACAGAGACAAGGAAAGAAACATTAAATGTGGTCAATGACATTTGAAAAATTTTTCCATATGCCTACTCTAACACAAGATGTTACTTTGTTTTTCAAAATCTGTTTCTAAACTCTTTTTTGTCAATAGTTAATGTGTTTTTGTTACATAGGATAACTGATGCCAGCTGTGTCATCTCTCTGTTAACATGCAGGTACACCTACGTAGCCCTTTCTCAAATTGGACAATATGACTTAATTATTACCACAATCCAGGTTAATATCTGAGAAAAGAGTCAGTGGGAACAGTTGATTAGGGTGGACAGTACCGTATCTATCCATGGACTGTCAGTGGGAACAGTTGATTAGGGTGGACAGTACCGTATCTATCCATGGACTGTCTATCGTTCTGCTGGTTAATGACCTCTATTAAAATTTGTAGACAGCAATGAAACAGTTAAAAGGTTTTGGTGATAGACTTACTTGACACTTTTTGAGAGAGAAGTATCACAATGCATTTGAAAGTTTAACAAAAGGTTTTCATCGCTGTTAGCAGCACACTATAGAAAATCCTAAAATGAATATAACATGCAAATTACTTATTTTATTTTCTAATGCAAGGTAAATTTAACAAAAAATAGCACCAATGGCGTTGTAGCACAACTGTTGTTTTAAAAAGTTTATCCACAACCTGATCCATGCTAGGTATAGGTGTTCATTTGCTGAATGATTACCTAATTGCCTATCCAGCCCTGTTGTTATCTTTGCAATATACATGATCATTTGGCTGTTGCTATGGGCATGGTATTGTTGCTAGGTATGTTTGCATACATATTTTGTATGGTTATTAATTTGTTTATTAATCCCTGTTGTTATCTTTGTGAAAGACACCACCATTTGGCTGTTGCTATTGGAGGTGCTAGGGATATTTACATACATTTTTTGAATGTTTACTCACTTGCCTACCAGATGATGTTGTTATCTTAGCACAATATACTGGCATTTGGTTGTTGCTTAGGGTGTAGTCATGGTTGCTAGGGCCAATTGTGTCAAAATATTTTGAAGATAATATGCAGAATAACACTTTTTGAGATACATGTATACATTTTTGACCAAAATTCACTTTTTTACACGTAATTTGCATATTGCTTAAGAGATAATTATATGCTTATAAATATTTCTTCATTTAACACCCCCCCCCCCACCCCCTCTTCGCAGTTAAATCATGATCATGACAGTAAATGTATCTTTACCATTTCTTTGGCATGAAAATGGGCTTGTTTGGTTATCCTGTACATAAATCTAACATTCAAAATCATTTCAATACTATATAATTTATACCATCAACACCAAAATAACTCATTATCATGCATCAACATAATGGCATATAAAATTTCCACATATTTTGTGTCTTGTAGATGCTGTGACTATTTTGAATGTATATGTATGTCTGCTATACAATGTACAATGGCAGCAGATAAATGATGGCAGACGACAATCTTTCTTTTTAGTTTAGATCTATGTTTAAGTTTATTGAATCGTATTTAACAACTATACCTTCTGAGGGTCTAGTAAGTTAAATAATGGCTGTTAAAAAAACAGGAAAAATTAACATTTACATTTTCCACTATGCAAATTTTATGTACTGACTTCTAGAAATTCAGCTTTCTTCAGTATACTTTCTCACTTTTCGTCACTATTTTGGTATACCTGCTGTCATCTATGCACCCATTATCATAAAATCAACAGTATTTTTTACATCAACTGTCTTATAAAAAATATATCTTGTAGGCTGGATTTTGTGAGGTGTGGTTTTTCTAATGAAAGCCATTAAACAGAATGGTGATGGCAGCTTATCCTTTCCAGAACCTGTTTCTAAACAATCTACTTATTCCACAGCTTACATCTGATGGCCTTAGGCTCAGTAAACAGTCGAGGTACTCGTTATAAGATGCATGGAACCATGTATTCTGATATGCAGACAGCGTACTGAAGAGTGTGTATTACACTCACGCACAAAACTAACCAATGAACATTTTTACTGACAAGTATAAATTACCATAAACAACATGATATAAATGAACCAAGAAAAACAAAAGAGGAACAACTCTTAAAAACATGAAAGTGCCTCTGATCCTCAGACAAGCAGCAAAATATTGGCATAGTAGAAAAAGCATTGCATTTATTTATACTTCTTACCCACTATGATTTGAATCTGTACTGACAGACATGTAACTGTGCACTAATTCTTTGCCAAACTCATTAATTCTGACATTTACAATTACCTCACCCTCCCCACTTACAATTTGACAAATTCACTCATCCTCCCCCTCAATTTATTGTTCTCTATCCCAGGGTATATACTTGAAGACACAATTTCATCGGCCACTGATTTATCCTTCAGGCTGGTTACACTATCAGAAAGCTTGCCTAGTTACAGCTAAAGAGAATGTATGAAGAAAATTAAAAGTCCTACGTAGTTTTCAATCATGTACATCCCTGGATGTCTACGTCATCTGATAGTAATGTGTTCCAATATGTACATTATACGTAATGTGGGTTGAACATTTCTAGGTCTCTACACTTTCTGACAAGGAGATGTACATGACATGGAACAGATGTCGGCAATTAAAATCATCTGTACCAGATGTAAGATTAAGTTCCACTTCTTAATTCAATCTAAATGGACCATTTTGGTACAGTGTATGTTGACGTTTCAAATTATTAAATTTTTCAAAAACTGACGATCATTGCATCATCTATCAATTCTCATTGCTGTGCAGCAATCATGATGAACTGACAGTTGTCATGGAAACTATGAAAAAAAACATGCAAATTCACATTGAATAAATACATGTTGTCTTGGCTACCTTACAAAAAAAAAGAAAGAAAATCCGAAAAGAAATAGTACCCGTTTTTAATGTCAAGATAACAATCAAGTTGACACATTACATATTTTTGTGAACACCTGTGCCAAAATTGAACCAGGTAACAGACAATCAGAGCTTATCGATTGATGACAAAGGGTTTTGACATTTGAAATAAAAGTTAACATTGCATGGAACTGCTAGCAGGAATCACAGTCCCAATTGACAAAGGTTAACCAGACACCCACACACATCTTGCTTTAACTGATTCCCTACAAGGAAAATAACAACCCAACATACCCCTTAGATTGTCTTAAATTCAAAACCACATTTATCTTTTATAAAACAAATGAGGCTTAATCTTTTATCCCCTACTCCCTTCTATCATCATGCCCCAAAGACAAAGCTAATTTTAGATATTAAAGTCAAGTCTGTCTAACATATATTTTTACTTTCTGATTTGATACTTCTGAAGGTTATAAAGTGGGTGTATGTTTAAGAGGTGGGAACGTACACCTACCTGTTGGCTCTCAAATATTAAACTTTGTCAGTTTTCTTGTTGATACCATGAACCCAATTAAATATTATATCTTCATGCTGCAATATCAGTAAGCTTCTTTACTTGACTTTTTCTACCAAAAATTACGCCAATTGCACTGTAGCACAACTGTATTTGGCTGTTGCTATGGACATGGTCTTATTTCTAGGGATATTTGCATACATTTTTGGAATCTTTATTAACTTGCCTACCCTTCCCACTTTTTTATCTTTGCAATATAAACCATTATTTAGTTGTTGCTATAGGCATGGTCCTGTTGCTAGGCATATTTGAATACATTTTTAGAATCTTTTAGTCACTCACCTACCCATCCCTCTTGTTCTTTTTTTTTTTTTGTAATATGCATCGATATTTCCCTGTTGCTAAGGGCATGGTCATGGATGCTGGGGCCAATTGTGTTGAAATGTTTTCAACGAAAACTGCAGAATAATACCCCCAGAAACATCCCCACCAAGTTTCAACCCATTCACCATGCAGTTTCAAGATATAAGTTTTTGACCAAAATTGAGCTTTTATCCCTATTTTGTATATCAGTGATGTGATCATCACGTTATGAATACAGCTTCAGCTACACATCCCCAGATACACCCCCATTAAATTTCAGCCTAATCTGCTCAGTGGTTTTGGAATTAAAGATTCTTCACCAAAAAGACACATTTATATACCTAATTTGCATATCATGGATGGGATCATCACGTCATTAACAATTCTTAATCTAAACACCTCTAAGAATGTTCCAATTAAATTTCAGATCGATTTGCTGAGCAGTTTTGGGGTTTAAGTTTTTTGACCAAATATCATATTTTTGACCCAAATCACACCCTTGTGAACATTTTACAATGATTTGAACAATTTCCCAACCAGACACCCAAGGTAATATACTCACCAAATATCATGGCAATCGGTCCAGTGGTTTTTGACTTTAAGTTGTTTACACACACAAACAAACAAACACACAAACAGAAACACACACACACACACACACACACACACACACATATCCACACAGACAGACAGACAGACAGACAGACAGACACTTTACCATGCCTATAGCACTACTGAACCTTATCAGTTCAGTTGTGCTAAAAATCTCGTCTTTCTTGTCTTGGTTAAGATTGGCTAAAAGTGGCATGGACCTTTAACAGGACAGGTGAGTAACATACATGGCATGATTAAAGATATACATGTATGTAACACAGTGAGTGCTAGGACAAATTATAGACAGTGGAGGGGAAAATAGCATGTAATTACAGGATTAGGTTTCATGTGTCTGACTTCCCTAAAGGGGGATAAGATCACACAAATTATCATGCCATTTGTGAGAAATGATTACGCAATAAGTTGAGTATAGGCAAAGCCAATAAGCTCGCACAGGGTAGATTCATTTCATCCTCGCAAACTAGAGCTGTTATTTCTTCCGTAACACTGTGAAATAATGCCTCTGGACGGTGTTTTGGAAGGTGCCGTAAGAAGCAATAGTTTGCGATGATGATTCATCTGTGA
This sequence comes from Glandiceps talaboti, assembly GCF_964340395.1. Classification (NCBI taxonomy): domain Eukaryota; kingdom Metazoa; phylum Hemichordata; class Enteropneusta; family Spengelidae; genus Glandiceps; species Glandiceps talaboti. The sequence goes on along the minus strand of NC_135549.1, from coordinate 3,708,526 downwards.
CTGGCTGCCTCACAATGATATTGCAGATAGCATCCTCCGCACGGAGAATTTGCATATTATATAGAACGCGCATGCGTAGTCATTGCACTGCAATGCATCCTTGGATAAAACCACCAAAAAACATTGCATAGTATATAGTACGTGTTACTAGTCATTGAGCTGCTATGCGGCCACTTCATGAGCTTTAAGATTTTGGGACATGCATATAATTTTTGTGGATTCAAAGATGCCTGCTGTATTCTAATTACTTAGACACTGAGCTAATATCAAAACTAAAACTTAGTATTTAGGAATTCTATGTATTCTAAAATGTTTTAATATGATTTCAGTGCCCTTGAAGACATGCATTGACATTAGTATTATACAAATATAGTAGCTGATAAGGGTTTTATGTGAGTTAGATATTTTCACTTGAGACAAATAGCTTATCAACTCAGCTTGCACTACTTTTACACTTCTACAGCTGTAAAATAAAAAAATTTGAACATTTTGCAGGGATAAATTTGTTATCATCATAGGTGACTTACTCTTGCTGTTATATAGGATGTGTCACTATAGATGAAGTTAATATGTCTGTACCTGTAAACATAAGACAATGGCATAAATACAAAGAAAAAAATTGTGCATCTTCCCTATATTGATTACATAAATTGGTAGCTGGATCACCAGGAACATCCATATTAAATCATTGACGAATTCATTGAAAATTTTGGTGTTAAATTGTTAATGGTCATTTTTGACAGAAAAACCATACATTTCACCAAATTGTCACACAAAGGATTACTAAGGTCAAAATTTTGCATACAAATTTTGACAATGCAAATGTTAATAATGATATGACACTTAATGTATGATACCATGTATTATTGCCTCTTATATAGTCTTGATAGAAAATGGTGTCTTGTTCCTGTAGTTCATTATAAACGGGGTTACATATAATTATCAAATGAAAGCAGTTCACATCAATTTAGGTTTATGTCAAAGTGAAACTAGGATAACAATCAGCAATTAATAGTCTGTGAAAATAACATCTCCCCCCCCCTCCCTGTACTTTCACTCACCATGCAAGTTTAATTCATTTGAAAAATGTTGAATAACGTAAAGAAGATTATTAATGACTAGAGTTTGACTAGAGGGTAACCATTATCTTTGATTTGACAAGTTTGTTATCTTTCTCACAAAACAGTGTTAATATCTATAAAAATAAAACATCCTGCAGCTCTTGAAGATCATCTTTCTTTTCTTTTTATGTTTACGTCAAATGTTAGTTATTTGAGTTCATGTCACCACGCCTGCATTTTTGATTGTTTCAACCATATATTAAATTAATATTTATGGACATTGGTTAGTTTGGAGCTAGCATGCTTACCTACATGAGATGAATATAAATACTGTTGACAAAACATTAAGTTAAACTGAGGAAGGACATGAATTTCTAAACATTGAATATAATTTAAAGTTATTGAGGAACCTTAGCTGACACATTTCAAGATTTCCTTGTTTTAAAATTTCATTTCTATCAAGACTCAAAGCGAGATTTCCTGATTTCTAATTATCTGAAAGTGAAACAGCTCTGTCTACAGTTCAAGGCAGAGGAACCTATATTATTCAGATAATACAGATGGACAAACCTGTTGCATTTGATAACATATATCATATTCAAATGTCAATCCCTCCAGGCTGTAATTAGTTGATGTTTAGTTAGCTGCCTGTTAGTCCTGGGTAAAGCCCTGTAGAAACAAAAGGACAATCTGAACTCATTATTTTAAAGTTTTGTTTCTTTAAGACATTCAGTTCACTGTGCCTTGCCTTTAATAAAATGTTTACAATCTTTGCTTTAGAATTATTTTCTTAAGTTCTCATCAGAAAAAAAGTTTACGTCTTATCAGGATAATTATATCACCCCTGAAATGTAGACTTTAACAACAACAACAACAACAACAACAACAACAACAACAACAACAACAACAACAACAACAACATATTGAATTTTTTTTTTGGGGGGGGGTAGACAACTTGACAGGTAAGTCTACAAAGTAATATGATAGACAGCATGAATATATACATTTTCAATTAATATGGGGGTAGACATGTGAATGGAGTCTCGTATGTATTACAGTTTCTGAGTTATGCAGTATAAATAATGATTTTTAACTACAAATATGGCTGCCATTCTGTAAAAGTGATATGTGCACCAAAATAATGCTTGTGAGTTGTATATAGTTCTTTTCTTCAATATTACTTGTAAACATGATTTAAGGAATTGGCTTGATTTTGATAATTGACCAAGAAGATCAAGGTCAAAGGTCATGGTCTCCAAAGATAGCTTGCATCTGCTAATATGGGTAGACACTTGAATGGAGCGTCTGTGTATTACAGTTTTTGAGTTATGCAGTAAATATTGATTTTTAACTACAAAGATAGCTGTCATTCTGTCAAATTTCAAATTGTCGTGCATATGTAGCACATGATATACCCCCTTTGTGTCAGGTTTGAAAGAAATCGGATATTGCATGTCTGAGAAATGACACATTATGGATGGCTGGATGGATGGAGCCCATTGGAATATTCCCCCTTGCAAGGCCCCCCCCCCCCTAAAAATGACAACAAATAGCGTAGTATTCCTTTGAATCTACATCTGATAGGCCTAAGTCAGTTGAAATAGGATTGTGTTATTCTTAAAGTATGGGTAAAATAATAAGTTTGCTGTTAAAAGTATCATCAAAAACAAGAAGTTCAAGCATGGAGGAAATAATGTGCAAACATCAACCAAATTAAAGCTATTATGACTGATGTAAATATTTCTAAAATTGCGTCATTTGAAGTTACAAAAATATTGACAGGAACAAGTACGCTTAAGTATGATTCTATGAAGGTCACACTGATGTAAATAAAAAGACTAGTGCCAGGGTTTGTTTTATCTGAGATGTACAATAGATTACGGGTGAAGAAAGGGGAAAAATCCAGTCCCTACGTATACACTAGCAGGAAAAACAAAAATATTATGTAAAGTCCGGTAGCAAACTGAACTATTCAAGGTACACCACAGAAGCTGGACTTTGATCTACAGATTGAGATTCTTGATAAATACTGATCAGAAGTAAATAGATCATTTTATAAACAACCTGGAATACGGTCACATGTACAAAAAAACATACTGAAAAGAACCCCTGCTGACGTCTTACAAATTCAGCAACATCTTCTGTTTTATGTCCCAGAGGTCTCCGGGTTTGTTTTTCAATTTATCAAACTGACCCCATACTGTGTGGGTTAGAAATACAATTCTACCTGTTGGTCTTGGATGTAGTTGATGTACAAATTTGATATATACTATAAATATGTAGAGTGAGAAAATCTCTCTTTGGAAGTTTAGGGGTCATAAACGTCTGATTACATTATTAGTAATGTACATACTGTATGTGGTGGGCTCGATTTTCTATGGTCTTATTCCCCATGATGGAGCTCGGAGGGAGTAATCATAAAGGATCCAGCCCACCATGTATAGCATTAATTTATGATGCATTGTGGATTCTGAGAAACGTGTCTTGATAGCCTCCACGTTGTAAACATGTTTACAACACAACCTTCAGGATTATTCATGCCACGTGCCAGACATAAAGTTACACGAGACAGATAATTACTTAGATAACACATACAGTCCTATATAGGCTAGATAGTCAGTTCTGACTATTGAAAACAACTTAGGGTTTCTTTCTTGTTGATGCAAGAGCATGAATTGTATGTCCATGCAACAGTGCTGTGATTGTCTACTGATTTTTACAGATTTGTTGCTCAAATTCAATTTTTTTAATGTGACATTTTCTTTGACTTGTCATTGCTTTTCTTGTCATAAAATGCTGTCAACAGCAATGAATTGACCAGTAGAATTTTACAGATTATGAAACATTATTGGAATGATGATATATAAACTAGTGGCATGTGGATGTAATGTTGTTTTAATACAGCAATGTGATACTGTAAGCACTGAGGAATAGAAGGAAGGGTTCAATGTATATGAATACATTGGTTGAATACGTAATAAAATCAATGAAAACAACAAATTTTGTTTATACTGTCCCACTTACAGTATATACAGCTGTGAAAACAAATAAACAAATATATAAACAATAAACAGTATATTTATCATTCTATATTACTTGTGATTTAGAATGCTGTTCTAAAATATTCTCATAGTTTGCTGATTCTTGATGTTACTGAGTTCCACAGTCTTTTACAGAAATATTTAAAGACAACAAGTTTATACTCAGTAGTTGAAGACAAAAACAGATCATTGCCAGAAAAAGTGATCAACAAGTTTAAATTGGGTTGAACTTTGTGATATGCAAACGAGAAAGACCAAAGTAGGGCTATGCACTGGATAAACAAGCTGACTGTATCATTTGATAGACTATTTTTAGAAGGTAAGAAAAAAGATGAATTGCTAAATGAGATTGATGACTCAAACAATACCAAGGGTGTTCCCTTGATGAGCATATAATATGATTATACAAAATAACATCTCACATAATTATACAAATATTTTAATATTTATGAAATCACTTTGCTGAAATCAGTATACTGATGCCGGAATAAACACACACTCAGATGTCCTTCAACAGACAACATACAATAACATACCAGTGGTTTTATGAATTTGATATTCTGCTTGGTTTTAGCACAGTTTTTCATAATCAACATGGATATGATATTCAAAACATTCAACACTGAGCTCAGTTGGCGTAATTTTCACATCACTGTATTTTTTTACTAAATGAAATGATTTTTACCTTGATACCAATGTAGTTTAATTTTGATATATCTTAATCACTGAATTATGCATAATTCTACATCAACAACAAACAAGTCATACCTTTACATATACATAATCATTGTGTATTGTGACAAGTCATGATTGTTATCAGTTGTATATTTATAAAGATACTGTTTTGTTTTGTTTACAAGGCCAAAATACTTTGCTGACCATGGAATTTGAATTCCATAAAACTATTTTTGATATTGTTTTTGTTTGAGGACACTGAAATGTGAAGGGAAGGTTAGTCTTACATATTATGTTAACAGGTGAAGCTAGAATTTTGCATCATGTTTGATTTTGTGCCATAACAATCTCTTCAAGGTATTCAATGTGAGGGACAACTATTGGAGGGAGGTTGGGGGGAGGAGGGCGGTGGGGGGTGGAGCTGCAAGGGGAATTGGCTGCTCACAAAGTAGACTGCCTTGTGGTTATTTTAGGGTGTGGGTAAGGCTGGAGTATGGAGGAAGGGGCTGTGGAAGAAGCTTTGTGGTGATTTACTGGGGTGTGGTAAGGCTGGGTATGGGGGGAGGGGCAAAAGGTTACCCACTTTTTTCATCAATATAAGTTACAGAGGGGTAACGCTAGGGGTGTATAAATGAGGCTAGAGAAGGGAATCAAAGTACAACTCATATTTTCATTAAGCTTTCAATATGATTTAGTGAGTTTTGATGGCTAGGTAAGACAACTGCAGATTTCATCAGCAAATTTAATGACCTATATATCAAAGCTAGCTCCTCTATTATAGTCTGGACGCCAACGTGTGAGTGGAGATGTAAATCGTAACAATATCGTAGAGGAACTAGACTACGCTATCACAGAGATTGTTAAGCTTCACCAATGGCAATAAGTGTGCTCTAACAATTGTAACTTAGTATGCTGACTATGGTACCATATGTGTTGTTTTAAGTTTTTTTATTAGGACTTAAAATCAATGAATAATGAAACCAAAAATGTGATGGTGATTTAAGCTCTGTTGTATTACATATGTTCTCAAAGTAAAACATTGCACTTTGTCTTAACTCTGATGCTATGAGGGACAAAAGATACAGTTCCCTTTTGATAAATGTGACTATGAAGTTACAGTTGGTCCCCTTTGAATCATTTTTTATTGGATTAATGTATTTCCAACATTTTCAAAAATTTGTTTAAAAACTGTCAAAGTAATTTCTGTTCTTACTGAGACAGCAATGTTACATTTCATCAATTTTAAATGTCACATTCACAAATTATCACCAACATCTGTTATTGAAAATCACAGACTGTACAAATGCGACAGTGGGTGTGACGTCGCCTGGGTATAATTGGCAAACCTGTAATACAGTGTATGTGTATCATCCCTTTCTGGTTTAAGGTTCAATTGATTCAAAGGTGAGAGACACAACAAATGAAAATAGAACACATTTGAAAATCACTAGTTGTACTGGTAGATGCTATTATAGGTACAGCTGACTACACCATTAGTCACACGGGGTGTCATATGATTGTCACATGACAATGATGATAATTATGATGGTTGTGATGATACCTGGATCAGGCGGTGTAATAAATACATAGATTTATTATCTATTCTCTATCACATTCTATCAACTATTGCTCTTGTTTTTAGAAATGGGATAATTATAGAAGCAGATGAAATCTGTCCATTGGGATATACAATATAATCATAACGTTGACCATTCATAAATTTAGTTTCCATGGTGATGGTGATGTAAAATTTACAAGTGAATACTTCAAAATCCATAATATGTAAATGTAATATGTCATAGTCTGCCACAATACAGCAACATTGGTTCTTTATGCACCATCCTCCCACCCTCCAAAACCCATCCCAACTATTATGAATCAAAACTAACACAACCAAAAAATAATAAAATCTGGTGGTAAATACAGAAAACATTCATAACTGTCATTTTAAAACTTAATTTGCACTTTTATTTTCTATTGATCCCAAAAAAGAACACAACTAAGGAAAAAGTATGTTGAATGGTCTTGTGAGTCATCTCTGATTGACACTTGTCTCAAGAGTCAAATGTTACACAATAGTACACGTTGTATGATTTGTTGGGGACTTGTTGATGACTTGGTGTGTGACATACATGTATATGTTGTGTTTGTGAGATTTACGTATGTGTTATCAGAATGACAATGGATGATGAAGATGCCACTCTCTTGTGACTATGTATATTGTAAGGAAAAGGTGACATGTTCACTTCTGAAGAAGAGCTAATTATCTCTGAATGAAACTGACAAGCTATGTTTACCTGACTCATGCACCCTGGATGAAGGAATCCAGGGACTATGCTCTGGTCTTTCATACTTGAATAAGGCCTAATAAAAAAGTTGTGTAGTTTCGGTTACCCGACACCATCGACCCTAAACTTTTTTTTACATATTCGAGAAAAAAATAATAAAATTGCGAAAATTGTGAAGTCTCACCAGAAATAGTGGATGTGGAAACTGATATCAACTGAAAAAGACAATATAAAACTGTTCTTCTAATCTGTAATGGCTGTACATCTGAAGGGAAGAAACCAATAACACAGAGACCATTTGGAAAACAACAGAAAACATAATCACACAATTCTTTTTTTAATTAAGATGCATAAAAGATAAAGAGTGTACTACTGCAGTATGGAACATGTAGACTGTCCTTATCAAGAAGTACTGATAAAAGTGTGAATGGAGTGGAGGATGGGGGGGGGGGGGGGGGGGGCATTCTTGGGGTGCGAATGGGGGATGGAGCAATCGAGGTGTGAATGGGAGAGGGTGCAATTGAGGGGTGTGAATGGGCGAGGGTGCAATCAAGGGGTGTGAATGGGGGATAGAGCATTAGAGGTGTGAATGGTGGAGGGTGCAATCTTGAGGTGTGAAGTTGTAGGCTGGCAAGGATGGAGTTTTGAGCAAAAAAGACTGATTTCCAGGACAATGAATGTTGTGACATGATATAATGGTTTGTTATTGGTTCAATTCAATTCTTTTCATAATATGACACAATGAAATAAGCCTAATTACACTTTTCTAAAAAAAACAAAATGGCCACCAAGCTATGACTGCAGGGGTACAAATGTAACTTTAAGTGTGTGTGTGTGTGTGTGTGTGTGTGTGTGTGTGTGTGTGTGTTTGTATAAATCTAACTTTTTATGCAGTCCTTAAATTTCCCCTAAGGGCACGCACTGTGCTCAGCCATGCACTTTAAAGGACTCAACGTCCCTTTATACTTTCCCAACTGCATGGAGCATACAGTCCATTTCAGCCTCTGTCACAGTTAGTGGTTTGAGCCTCTACTCTGTATAGCATTACATCCTTCACATTGATAACTCTGTCCTACCCACTCCCCCTTTACATGTAGTTTGACTGGGGCACAGTTGTGGTTCTTGAGCAAGGAATTAGCCATTCTGAAGTAAATGCAGTGGCAAGACTTGAACTTGTAACTTGCAACGTGCAAGCCAGTCACTCTAACAATTTCAATCACTCTTGGCAATTGTCTGATGGTAATTTAAAGAACTTGACTATTGAAAGTCATCCAGTGTACACTGTACAATGCCGTACCCACAACTCTCTCTGATTGGTATGCTTGGTTCCTTACTTTATAACTTCTTCAATAACCCATAGTTCTCAACATTTTAAGCATAATAATAATATGCAACAAAAGTACGTCTGGGAATAAAAAATGAAGTTCTAACTGTTGTATAAAAAGGTACTAACAACTATTTAGGTTAAACACATACTTTGAATAAAACACTTTTCAATGTCCAAGTATAAATAATAATAATAATAGCACTTTATTATTATTATCATTATTATTATTATTAAAGTATCACTAACTTGAGTAGTCAGTTTGCATGAAGAGTTTTTATATATAAATTTATTTTGTTATACTTGTTCAGAGAAATCTATGTTTTTGGCAGTCATAACAGGTGCATATATTTTCCTTATAATATCATTGAAATATTCTGCATGTCTTTCAAGAAAATCTGTTGACAAATTGTATCAAAATTATTATTCTACATTGGTACCAGAACTCAGTGATGAAATTAGGTATTCAGAAACTCATCAGTGGTAATATTGTATTGCTTTAGAAATGTCAAAAATGTTTTTACAAAGCCATGATCCTGTACACTGGTGAGAATTGTCTGACTTCAAGGAGATGATGTCTGACACTGAGTACAAATCAGAGAGAGAGTTGTGGGTAAAATATTGTACAGTGTGGTATATCAATGGTATGGTATTGTGCACCTGTTCTTCCATAACACTAGGGAAAGACCTTTGACAATTAGAGAATCAACCTGGCAAATTTTCAAGAATTCTGACAATTTTCATTCTTTTAGTAATTTATATCTATGTTTTATGGCAGAATACAAATTATTTTCATTGTGATATTTGGCACAAAGCCTGACCAGTGTTCAAAGTCGGTATGTTTTGTAATGTTTACAGCTGGCTTGACCTGTGTTACCTCTACTGCGTAATAAATTAAAATTCCTGCTACATTCCATCAAGCAGGAACTGTTGTGTTAGGCTCAATAAATAACACAAACAGCTGTATAACCCTGTTTGGCCGTCAAACTGGAATGTGATCGGTATAAATCACAGCAGCTATTACAGCCTACGCTGACAAAATGAAAACAACCCAACCCAAAACATCAACCAGTAAAATTCTGTGCAATGATATCAAACATTTCTCAGAGAAATTATCAGAAATGTGTGTCATGAAAATTCTTTCAAAAAGAAACAAGTGAATTTATTGTAAGTTTTAAAATTGATATAATATGGAATATATATGGTGATTTTTCTGTGTAACTGAAATCATATCAATCAAAAATAGAGACTGCATTATTCTTACTTCAAAGTTTGAAACCAGCAAAATTGTCTCCTCTGTCATCATTTGCTAGTATAGAGAAGTTCAAATGTAAACAAAGATTTGCATTGGTACCTGTTACCAAGTGTCTATTAACATGACCTTGTTCATATCATTTTATTCATCATTTCATCTTATAGTTTTAGCACTTTTCACTGAAGACAATACAGTTGTGCCCATCTACTAGCTACTTTGCTGATGATGTACCAGTGTTTTGATGCTGTCACAAGGCAAAATGCTATATCAGTATATGTTTATATTACTTTTTTACAGGTACATACCCATAACAATATGAAGTCACAAGTGAATTTTTATTCTTTCATGAGCCACATCCCACTACTTTCAACAGTAAATAACATATACCAAAACTGTGAGGAAATCAGGAGAAGACTCTCCTGAACAAAATTAGAAATTTAATATGAATGATAACTAAAGATTAATAGACACACACTGCACACTGTGCTATGAACAGACACTACCCTACAACAGAGATTTGGCTACCTGACTTGAAAATGTCATTCACCAGACAATTTATCCAGTATGTCAAGTTAGATAGCCATGTCTCTGTGCTATACTGTCAAACCAGTTCAAAGATTTAGATAGCCAAGTCTCTAGGCTACACTGTCAAGTCAGATAGCCAAGTCTCTAGGCTACACTGTCAAGTCAGATAGCCAAGTCTCTAGGCTACACTGTCAAGTCAGATAGCCAAGTCTCTAGGCTACACTGTCAAGTCAGATAGCCAAGTCTCTAGGCTACACTGTCAAGTCAGATAGCCAAGTCTCTGGGCTACACTGTCAAGTTAGATAGCCAAGTCTCTAGGCTACACTGTCAAGTCAGATAGCCAAGTCTCTAGGCTACACTGTCAAGTCAGATAGCCAAGTCTCTGGGCTAATAGCCCTACCAAAGTATAATACCTAATATCATATTTTGTTTATTTTACTTGATTTTTGGAAAGGGTCAAAGATGGCACTGGTAGAGATACTACATTTTTCAATGTCATAGTTAGTTAGCTAATTTCTAATGTTCAGTCTTGCCAATAATAATACAAAAACTTTCTGAGCAAAATATTGCAATCATTTTAAGAATTCTATTAAAAGATAACCAAGGAGTGAGAAGAGTTCATAATTTTAACAAATTATCACAGAAAACATAAATGTATCAAAAACCAAAAAATGGGTTATTTAGAAAAATTTAGTGACAACGATAGGTTATATGAACAACAAATTTTGTTATCAATATCAAAAAAATAGTTTATCAAAAAACAATATGTAGATTCTATTAACTGATCTCAATATTTTGCAACAAAATGATAATAAATATTAATAATCTAAGAATTACATACTAAATGATATGAAAGGCTTAATTAAGAGTGATTAGAGTTCTGAAAATATGACTTTAATGTCATGCCAGGTAGCAGGGAAAGTCCATGTGATCAAAGAATTAACATAACAATACAAATTGGACTGACCATGAGCCATCCATTCAATGTAACATATGTTTTCATTTTTTTAATAATAGTACTATTTTTTAGGATACCTTAAGTGTTATGTAACATTTCACAATGAAATTCATCAGCTGTTTTAATTATTGTCTCTGTCAGGTTATTGACCCGTACAGCCGTTCCATTTCCAGGGAAGCCACTATCCAACTGTACATTCAATTCTACATACATTTTTCATTTGTCATCATGCAAATTTATCTCAAAAGTAAAAATTCTATTGACAAATAATCATCAAAAGAGCAAGATGAACAAAACAAACATATCTATTTTTGGTATCAGTTATTCAACTTCACAAGTTTCTTTTGAAAAGGACCAAAGAAATTCCGAACATTTTTGCTTTGTCTCTTTTTTTGTTAACCTAAGATGTTAGATAAGCAGGGTGAATGGAATGAAGACAAAATTTAAACTGTGGTAAGCAAGCATCAACTCAAATATTTAGTCTTTGGAATATGAACAGTGTAAAGGAATGACCTATAAAACTCTTCAACTTTTTTTGGGACCTGCATACCTTTCTACAGTCATCCCATACATTATAGCATCATCTGACCAAACTTAATGAAACAGAAAGTTCTTCAATTCCATAATATTTTGGTTTATTGTCATTTTATTTTGGACTAGAATCGTAAAACTACTTCTTGTCAATTGAATAATAGAAAAATTCAGATTACAAATTATCAAAATTACAAAAACGTTTCATAAAAATGAATCGTTTGTCTATTATTTTTCCACAAATACATGACATCAAAATTTAGCATAGTTTGAAATGAGTATTGGGGAAATGAAACAAGACTTGAAAATAAAATGACTCTAGATCGCAATTCCTTTTTTTGAATATCTTAAGTGTTATGTAACATTTCACAATGAAATTCATCAGCTATTTTAATTATTGTCTATATCAGGTTATTGACCTCAGTACATACAGCCACTATCACTATACATTCAATTCTACATGCATTTTTTCACTGACTCATGCCTGTGTTTTTCCTGACTCATCAGAATGTTGTCTTCTATAAGAAGTTCTTCTCAGGAAAAACGTTCTTCTGATTCAGAGGACTGACCTGTTTATAATGACTAAGAATCAAGCTTCATTTTTGGAATTTTCTGCAAGCACTACAATGTGAGAAACAAGTTCAAAAAACCCAGGATGGAATCATTACATGTAAATTATTCATTTTAGTCATTCATTCGCCAACTATCTGACTTTTACTGATTACTAGTATTTTAATATCATTATTATACCTATATCTTTTAATTAGAGTAGTAATTTTTAGTTACTCAAATGTATTACGTTGCTGAGACATTTTTGATGTCTTTTAAGGAAAAATGTGTCAGCGAAAAGTCACTGTCAAATGAATCATTCCATACAAAATGATAAATAGTTCTTTGCAAATTATATATTATACATAAAAATTATTTTTATGAAAGTTGATCATTCTTTATGTATGTACAAACAAATTCTTGTAAGTTGTTTTATGTCATCACAGAATTAGTTGTTCCTCTTTCTTTCTACAAATCGTTTGTCATTTGACAATTGGCACATAGAAGGATGTAATTATGAAAACAATGCTTTCTGTGATATCTTCAAGCCACAGAAAAAAAGGTGATTTTTAAAATACTTTTTAAACGCTTAAAGATATTTAAAGACTACCAAATGATGGCAATAAAAGTTGTGTAAAAGTTGACAAAACTATAACACAATGATTTATATTATTAAAATTCAATATGACGTTTCTATCTAAAAATTCAAAATTTGTAAACAAATTATTGTTTGTGTAAACAATTTGTATTCATTTGTCACCATGACAACTTATCAATTGACATCTTAGAAAGTTAAAACAGTTTTCATGAAGTTTTTGTTTAAAATTTCATATTTCTCCAAAAAAAGATATCAAAAAGGAAATTTGGTTAACAATGTATCCAATGAATTGTGATTTTGAGTTGTGCCCTATACTCAATGCTATACTGTGTTGTTTATATCATATCCCAATCCATTGCCCTGACCTACTTGACTTCACATGTACTACCACCAAGGCATAAACACTAACTTTACATCAACTCTACTTGTATACATGTAACTGTGTACTTGTTATTTAAAAGACATCCCACGGGGAGAAAAGTTGTTGATTTTGAGCTGACATTCCAAAGAGGTGGATATATTTGACCACAGGACTACTGGTCTTTCATTGTATGTAAATTTAACCCGTCACACTTTATACTTCCATTGTTTTTGTATAAGTGACTTCTGAAGAATTTTTTCTGCCTTTAAAATACGTAAACAGCACATTTGCATACAATGTGTGGGACTTGCCAGGTCTAACCTGACAAAACAACATGATTTGATGGAACACTAATAAACAACTTGTAGAAGGTCATCAAAACACAAAATAACAATGTCTACGGACTACTTTTTGGATGTAAAGAGTTAAACTGATAAATGTGTATATGTACTTGACTTCCAAAACTCTGGGAATGCCAAACTTTGTGAGTTCTTAGCTGATTTGCATAATGACATCATCATTCATAGGGCAAAGGTCAGTCACCCTGGCGTCATATTTTGCAAATTTCAAACTACGTAACTTGTGACACTGAAAAGAACAAAACAAAATAAATAGAGCATGACAAACAACTAATTAGTCGTTAAAACAAATGAAATAAATACAAAGTTTATGAGGAAAAATAGGCGCATTCAACTTTGGGTGGGTGTTTCCTTACTGTGACTATTACTACGTGGAACCTGTTATTGCAGACTAACACTTGTTTACACCAGAAATCTAGGACAATGCTGGCCTTCACAGACGGGATACTAAACAGGATATTTTCTAGTCTGAGATTTAGTCATCATGCCAAACTGATCTCAAAAGTAAAAATTTTATTGACAAATAATCTTCAAAAGAACAAGATGAACAAAACAAACATATCTATTTTTGGTATCAATTAGTAAGTCATTCAACTTTACAAGTTTCTTTTGAATCGGACCAAAGAAATTCCGAACATTTTTGTTTTGTCCTTTTTTTTGTTAACCTAAGATGTTAGATAAGCAGGGTGAATGGAATGAAGACAAAATTTAAACTGTGGTAAGCAAGCATCAACTCAAATATTTAGTCTTTGGAATATGAACAGTGTAAAGGAATGACCTATAAAACTTTTTTTTTGACCTGCATACCTTTCTACAGTCATCCCATACATTATAGCATCATCTGACCAAACTTAATGAAACAGAAAGTTCTTCAATTCCATAATATTTTGGTTTATTGTCATTTTATTTTGGACTAGAATCGTAAAACTACTTCTTGTCAACTGAGTAATATAAAAATTCAGATTACAAATTATCAAAATTACAAAAACGTTTCATAAAAATGAATGGTTTGTCTATTATTTTTCCACAAATACATGATATCAAAATTTAGCATAGTTTGAAATGAGTATTGGGGATATGAAACAAGACTTGAAAATAAAATGACTGTAGATTGTGATTCCTTTTTTGAAAGGAAATGCACAAGCTTTCCTACAAGATTTCTGAAATGTTTGATATTTCAAAGAAAAGAGGAAGCTAATCTTTCTTTTACATCTCTCAATTTAACTACATACCCTCATCCCTAGACCTGTAATTAAACAAAATCCCTATAGAAATGGTGAATGGAATCAGCCCCCTCCCAAGTCAGCTTTAAAAATAGTGAATGGAATAGCCCCTCCCAAGTCAGCTTTAAAAATAGTGAATGGAATCAGCCCCCTCCCAAGTCAGCTTTAAAAATAGTGAATGGAATCAGCCCCCTCCCAAGTCAGTTTTAAAAATAGTGAATGGAATAGCCCCTCCCCAAGTCAGCTTAAGAAAAGGTGAATGGAATAGCCCCTCCCAAGTCAGCTTAAGAAAAGGTGAATGGAATAGCCCCTCCCCAAGTCAGCTTAAGAAAAGGTGAATGGAATAGCCCCTCCCCAAGTCAGTTTAAGAAAAGGTGAATGGAATAGCCCCTCCACAAGTCAGCTTTAAAAATAGTGAATGGAATAGCCCCTCCCAAGTCAGCTTTAAAAATAGTGAATGGAATAGCCCCTCCACAAGTCAGCTTTAAAAATAGTGAATGGAATAGCCCCTCCCAAGTCAGCTTTAAAAATAGTGAATGGAATAGCCCCTCCCCAAGTCAGCTTAAGAAAAGGTGAATGGAATAGCCCCTCCCAAGTCAGCTTAAGAAAAGGTGAATGGAATAGCCCCTCCCCAAGTCAGCTTAAGAAAAGGTGAATGGAATAGCCCCTCCCAAGTCAGCTTAAGAAAAGGTGAATGGAATAGCCCCTCCACAAGTCAGCTTAAGAAAAGGTGAATGGAATAGCCCCTCCCCAAGTCAGCTTAAGAAAAGGTGAATGGAATAGCCCCTCCCCAAGTCAGTTTAAGAAAAGGTGAATGGAATAGCCCCTCCACAAGTCAGCTTTAAAAATAGTGAATGGAATAGCCCCTCCCAAGTCAGCTTTAAAAATAGTGAATGGAATAGCCCCTCCACAAGTCAGCTTTAAAAATAGTGAATGGAATAGCCCCTCCCAAGTCAGCTTTAAAAATAGTGAATGGAATAGCCCCTCCCCAAGTCAGCTTTAAAAATAGTGAATGGAATAGCCCCTCCCCAAGTCAGCTTAAGAAAAGGTGAATGGAATAGCCCCTCCCAAGTCAGCTTAAGAAAAGGTGAATGGAATAGCCCCTCCCCAAGTCAGCTTAAGAAAAGGTGAATGGAATAGCCCCTCCACAAGTCAGCTTAAGAAAAGGTGAATGGAATAGCCCCTCCCCAAGTCAGGTTAAGAAAAGGTGAATGGAATAGCCCCTCCCAAGTCAGCTTAAGAAAAGGTGAATGGAATAGCCCCTCCCCAAGTCAGGTTAAGAAAAGGTGAATGGAATAGCCCCTCCCCAAGTCAGCTTTTAGTATACCTTGAGTACATGCTCAACGCATACAGACTTAAGTAGGCATTAAGAGTGTAGAGACAATTTTGATGAGCCAAAAACTGCCCCCTACTGGCATAAAACCATTAAAACTAATCAATACACTTTTCTCATAGATACAAGCAAATGGTTTAGTTAAATACTTTACATCCCAGAGAGCTAAACAAATAATGTTTTAGTCTTGTTTTTGAATAAGAGAATTAAATTTCATTTCTTTGTCACATCATGATTTGTGACACATCTTGACTACTTGTCCTTGAATAACCCCCACCCTCCCACAGATAAATTGTTTGAATGAACCCCAGATTTACTTACTGAATAGCAACAGTAATCATTTGGCACAGTATGTAAGAAGATATCTTGTGGTTGATGTTACCATAATTGTATGCACACATCCATTCAGTTAACAATGTGGCATGCTTATTTTTCATTCCAGTGGCTATACGTACACAGATCATGTTCAGAATTTGACTTGTCTCTTTCAACAATACTTTCAAATTTTTTTTCTGTTCCTAGAAGCAGTGTTTTAACACAAAATATGTAAGAGTTAAATAAAGTGAGACTTCCATTAAATCCAAATTTGTTGCTGACAGTACCAAATGGTTGACCGCTGTATTCTTTGTCGGCTATCTAGTACATCCTTGCATTGTCTACTTTTATGGAGAATAGAAAACAATGTAGGTAATATTACTACAAGAATTCAAACACTGAGGAACTCTTTAATAGTAAGGAACTTACTTAGGTGTACATGTAATCTTACAGATTGACAACAATAATTATACCCAAATTTGACAACTATTTATGTTTATGCTCATTTCATAACTGATTTTAATACTGTTTGTGATGAATGTTATGTTTAATGTTTTACTTGCTATTGTGTATTTCCCCCTTATTAATGTTCTATGCATGTGGTATGTTCTATGTATGTGGTATGTTCTATGTATGTGGTATGTTCTATGTATGTGATATGTTCTATGTATGTGATATGTTCTATGTATGTGGTATGTTCTATGTATGTGGTATGTTCTATGTATGTGATATGTTCTATGTATGTGATATGTTCTATGTATGTGGTATGTTCTATGTATGTGGTATGTTCTAAAAAATTACAGCATCACTTCTTGTTTCTTGACAGTATTTTTGAATTTGTATACTTTAAAATTGTTAAACCGTCTCATAACTTAAAATTTGTTGTAAAATTAAACACAATTATAGTTATAATTATAAATCAATATTTTTATTAAAGCTCATCACGAGATGTTGAATCCATATGACAAATACTTCTTCAAGTTACTCAGTCGAAAGTATCAAAAAAATACTAGCAAAATTTTCCATGTACAGATAGTTTAAGGATTTTGGGATTTTTTGCCATTGAAGTAAAAAATTAAAAAAGAGATATTTCACATCAAACTTACATAAAATATTTTTCAAAACTATTATATTCTTCCCAAATCCCTAGATGTCTCCCAAATTTACCTTGTTTCTGACTACAATGAGACTATCTGTCTAAGTTGGTAGAACTGAACAAACCAAGTGCTAATATCATTGTAGGTGCCAATAGTAAAACTTGAGTCCAGTCCAAAGACATTCTTGGAGTGTTTGAGACACGTAATCAATTGTTATTCCTTTAATTACCTATCTACTTGACATAGTTAGGTGTAAAAGGACCACCTTGGAAACTATGGGCTATGGTTCCATGTCCATTCATTCTCACCTGGCTTGGTACAACTACTACAATCACAGACAATTGTAATACGACCAATTAAAGCTAACTGTCTTGGCATCATCAAACTTATCAATTTACATACAAGGTGACTTTTTAACCCTTCAATGGAAAGTAATTAACCGGGTAATGACCTGGTTGTAGTTGCTATACTAGTTCTGTTTGTTTGAATAAACTGAAGCCAATCCAAAGTCACCGCAATGTGTAGTTTTAACACCCAAGGGCAATTTCATAAGGCAAAATGCTATTTATCAGGTAAACAACTATGGTTGCCATGGCATGACATGAGTTTTCTTTTTTTTGTAGAAATGTCAAGTTCTATTGTCATGGTGATATGGTCTGACAGAATGAAGTGGTGTGATGTGAAGAATTTGTTTCATGCATAGTATTTTTAGTTTTAATTCTAATTACAAAGATGATACGTAACCCAGGAATCAACATGTGTGTCCAGCAGGTTGGTCATCGTACAACACAATGACCGATACTATCGGTCATTCCCCTGGCCGGTCAACAACCTAGTGGTCATTTGATTAAACTATTCATTCATACAATTAACAAAAGCATAGATGGTGGTCAGTCTGATTTCCAGCCTTCAGGCATAATTCATGCATGCATAATTAATTAGAAAGTGTATTCAGTCCTGCCTGTTGGCAGATGATACCAAATTAGATTGCCATTGTTTCATATCAATAGTCATTTACATATTAATAGTCTTTGCTATTGTCTAGTTCAAGACTTATTCTCACACCATCACTAGAAATTAACATACAGTAATCAGTTTCGGTTCTAATTTAAACACTTTCATTATAGTTTCAGTTACAAAACACCTATGTTATCAAATCACCTGTTACTGTTTAGACATACATTTACATGGTAGTAGTAGTAGTAGTAGTAGTAGTAGTAGTAGTAGTAGTAGTAGTAGTAGTAGTAGTAGTAGTAGTTTATTATAGTGACATGCAGATTTACAATAATTTACAATAAATATACGTATACAGATATACATCTGCCCAGCCCCTTCGGACTTATAAGTCACTTTTTTCAAACAAATTAAACAAATAGAACATCTATGGTAACATGCCAAACCCACAGTTACATATAGTAGTTACATAATGTATGTTACACACTTCACTTGTTACTGATTGGATGTACAAATTTGTGGTAACACGCCAACCTCACGTGTAGTTGCATGCTTCATTTATGGTGGTATGGTAAGATCTTTAAATTTGTCAAAACAATGAAAACATAAAAATGCTATGCTTGTGTAAGATACAGAAATATGTACTGTCCCCTTATTTTAGTCTGGGAAAATAAATTTGCATTTTGATTGAAATATCATGCATACCTATTTATTCATTCATTTATTTATGAAGCCTTCATAAGAAGAGAAACAAAAAAACATCACAATTCATGACAATTATACAATACAATACAATGTTAAAATGTCATCAACAACATGCTAAGAATTTGACAACTCTGTGGATTCTTTGCATAGAAAAGCTGACGGACACTGTCAGTCAACCCATCTTACATACAAGATGTTTTCTTACTACAAATTTAGAATATTGCATGTCAAAAATAGAGTGAATGAAAAATTATTTTTGACACAAATTGCCCGAGTACTGGACAGTAAATCAGTGTGTCCTTTCAGTTTACCACAATCATGTATATTTAAAAGATGCATGTAAAAACAACGTGCACGACAATTATTACCAAAAATCGATTTCATCAGTTCAAGAGAAGTGATTTCCACTGACTTTTCAAGTTTTATTACATTAATAATATTGTAGCTCTGGAGGAAAATAACGTTTGGTTTTCTTTGGCTTCCTTTTTCTGTTCATTTAACTACTGTAGACAATTTGAAATTATGTAAATCATTTTTCCAAAAGTGAACAAAAAGTATGATAACTTATTTACTAATACATTACATTTTTTTTTTTAAATTCTGTTTTTATTCTGAAATAAATATTCACAAGTACTATTCACATTCCAGACACTAATGGTTGATTACATAGGACATGATTTACGTGCATGGAGAACTTGACACATACATAAAATGATCAGCCTTTACCTATATCCAGACATAAACAAATACAGTTTGCCATTTGTCTAGACGTGTGACAACATTTTGGGAGTGAACGGTCTGAAACGACATAAATGGCAAAGGTCGGAATGACCTGAACAAAATGCCTAATTGTTCTATGAACAAGTCTCATCATCAATTCTCACTTGATTAATATTCTATCTTTTGAATATTATCATTTTAATTTCCCAAAAACCTCATTTATATCAATAGGTGAGATGAAATCTTTATTCAAATCAGGAATCAGAGTTTGATCGTAATGAAACTGATTTTCATCATTAAAGTCATCATTAAAAAATGTCTGTCTGCAAATAGCCATGTGAAAATTTTAAATACAAAGCTAAAGTGTTTACCTCTATATTTATCTAACACCCTTGCTTATTATGCACTCCAGGGGGGAGTTGAAGTGAAATAGACGACAAAGACAGAAATATACTACAGACAAATTTGAAATATAACTGGAATATATGTAGACCTATTGTCCATGTTTCACTTTAGATGGTGCTACTTCATACAACTGATTTACACTGATGCCTTTTTTTTTCACTTTCTTTGTTGGGGGAGGGGGTGTTGTCTTTAATATCATATCATATGTCATAAATATGCACACACAACTGTATATTTGTTTTGTCAATATTTACACAGCAGCTGGCTATGCTAAGTTTTTAACTGTATATTTGACAAATTTAAAAAAGTCTGAATAACTTTGCTATAATTTTGTCATGTTTTTTTTTGCTTTACAAGCACTTCATATCATGTAAACACAACCTGAAAGGGATACAGTTGATAAAAAAGGATGCAGCGAATAAGAATTATATCTTTTTGTTTCTCAAAGTCCGCCATCAAAACAAGTTTATTTGTTTGAAGAAATGTATCATTTATTCCAAGGGAAAGTTAGGTTATTGATACTTGTGCAATAAAAATACAGGAAAATAAATGCACACTCACAGTATGCCTGAACCAAAGAATGACGTACATACAATGATGGATTTGTTCGAATAGCTGGTATGGTTGAAGGCCAGTCAATGATTAAACATTACTAGAAAATTCACCAACATTACAAAAACAACTACTCACTAAAGTTTGGCAGATTTTCAATTTTCTAATTTTACACTTGTGATACATGCTGAATCATTGAAAACACTGGCCTGCAGGTTAATGAACACAAGACAGCGCCCTCTTGCATTTCAAAAGAGAAAGAATAATTTCCTATTTAGCATATAGGGGGCACTGTTCAATACTAGTGCATCAGGAACTCTCCCTTGCTATGGTACTAGGCAATGTCATATACATAAACTTGTATTTCCTATCTCAACATCAAATTCTATACAAATTTTTTATTCTAAAGTTTACAAATGTAAACAAAAATGATATCATTCCAAGCAAGTTCACTATTAAATCTTATCTGATGTCTCATTAATATCCCATCTCTCTGGTAGTCTCTCATAAAAGTATGAGATATACACTGAAACTAGACCAGATGAAAATGACAGATTTGATCAATAAACCATCACGTTACCTGTCTGCACTGCCTTGTTGTTCCATCATTAAGCTCTATGTAATATCATAAAAGTAACGAGTCACTGTCATGAACAAACCTCTACGGAAACATTTCATATTAATATTTTTCATGAGGACAATAAAAAATCTCACATCAATCTCCATATCATAGAAAAGGAAGCTAATGTTCTGATAACGTTGGGATAATAAAAATTTGAAATCCTAAGGGTCTTATTTTCTTTCTGTTTATTTTCAAGGACAACATGTGCTCTAATTTCAATTTCAATGAATATATCATGTTATGTCAACAAAGCGTCAAGATACACATATGTAGGGCTGTTCTAAATTTTTCAAATATTTCTGTTTTGCTGTAATTATTTTATCTGTAAAATATATTATTGTAAACTTGCAAAACTTAAAAGTTTGACCTAAAATGTTTCCTTTCTGTTCTCACCTTACTATGCTACAGTTTGGATGGTTCATGAAAGGGAATAATCTGTTTTTTTAAATACAATTTTAAGTAATCACATAAACTAAAACAACAATCAAAAGTCTTCTTATTCTCAGTATATAAGTAAAGAATTCTATAACATATCACTTTAAACAGTATTTTGTTATTTTTAGATAATGTCAAGTTCTTTGTGTTAGTACGTATTACACACAATCACTTCTAGGTGAATAAATATACTTACTAGACGTATAAAACACTGTGAAATGTCTTGTGCCGTTCACTTCAACACAAGTCCACATCTGTCAAAATGAACACATACATCCACTAGAGGGGGCTGTTACATTTTTCCTATCAGAAGTGGTAAAATGCTTGCAAATGTATTTCATGCATTTATTATCCAAATGCATTTATTCAAACTTGTGAAAGAAAAACGAAAGAATTTTACACAACTGTAGAGGGCGCTATAACATTTGTCCTTTTTTTTTTTTTACAAGTTTCAATGTGTAGAAAACTAGCATTGACAAGCATCTATATCACAAATGTGGATGTTGGAATGGAGGATTAATTTTAAAATGTCTATGACTACGATATTCATAAGTCTGGGCTGTGTGTGTGTTGTTTAATTTGATAAATTTGAACATATCAAAATATCAACGACGTCATCATCTGTAATTCACATTATGTAATTCACACAGCTGTAGCTGTCTTCTTCTTGTAAACTTTCTTTTCTACTGCTAATTTCAAAAGGACATTCTGAGGCATTTTTGAATATTTTCTCTACGATACCCCACAGAGCTGGTTGTCTTTCCTTACCCATCACACCAACCCTGTCACACTCATTACTGGGACAAACCATTAGCCAAGCAAGTGGACTTGTTATCAAAGAGTACCAATATTTACACATGTGATGATGGGCTCTTACATAACACAAGTAAACAGTGTAGTTCACAGCGTAAGATCATTTCTAAGGAGTGAGTCAATTGAGGCAAACGTTATCTCCGTCTTATATCAGTTGTTATCAATTTATTAGGCTATTATAAGTAACACTACAAACAGTTTTAGAGATGCAAACAACTTTTATAACACCCGTTTTCGCCAGGCAAGCCCGTGGGTTTGTTGCAAGTGGACCGCTAATGGCTTGTGACTGTCATGGACCCTGCCTAGTTTTCCCCTTAGCCTGATACTTATATCTCAAAAATGTCATGTTATTAAATGTTATCAAAATAACCAGATACAAACTGAATCACATAAATCTTTGTGAATACATGAGTTTTTCATGAGTTTGTAAACATTAGTTGATCTACAAAATCATGCCTTGATATAGCTAGTGTTATTTAAGTATGACACACACACAGGGAACCGTGTACATCCTAGCACTATGATGTGCACGTCCTAGTGCTAGGATGTGGCCACATCCTAGTGCTAGGAAGAAGAGCACAGCTATGTACCAGCTGTGTGTCTCACAGCTCTGTTACAGGGTATATTTTCCCACAGCCCTGGTACATGGTTGTGAAAAATATGCCTGTTGCATGGATGTGGAATACTGCCTCTGTGTCATGACTGTTTTGCACATGCCAGTACTATAGCTGTGTACTGCATACCTAGCACACAGCTGTGCACATCCATGTAACAGCTATGGTGGAATGGTACCCTGTAGCATGCTAGCAACCCTTTTGTTCATATCTGACTAGCATTGCTTACACAGCTGGTACATGGCTGTGGGAAATACTGTTGTTACAGCAATGTTTACATAGCTGGTGCATGGCTATGGGAAATACCTACATTACAGCTATGCTCACATAGCTGGAACATGGCTGTGGGAAAATGCTTGTGTATGCAAATGTTATAAAAACCTATGGTGCATTGCTATTTTTAAATCCATGTTATTTTGATATTGCCATACCAGTTACACACATCTGTCAAATCTAGGTATGTTACACCTAGTGTGTTGGCCAGAGCTGTTACAGGGATATTGTACACATAACTGGTACAGTCCCCTATGGCTCAACTTAGCTGGTACAGCTATGATAATGTGCACAACCATGTCCTAGGTATATGAATGTTACAGGGGTGTGCAAGGTTCCCTGTGTCCTGTTATCAGATACAACACTTGGTGTTGATTGTTTGAATTGGGCTTTCCAAAGAGTGTGATTGTTTATATACAGGGTCTTACAATTTAATTTTATCTTGAAAATCACAGTTGTGTCTGTTCCTTTCTCGATGGTCAACTGGATTTCATTGTAATGTTAATATAAACCTACTTTGCATTGAAAACAATGATTTTCCAATTTTCAACACAATTTCCTCTTTGGATTTTTTTTTTTTTTTTTTTAGATATTATTAAATTTAACATATTAAGTGCTACATAATGACAAATGATTTATATTTTCAAACAATCAGATTCATGTACTTAATGATAATGTCACTTACAAATCAAGCTATCATTATTTGGTTTTTTACCAACATGCAAATATGTAAATCATCTTTAGGAACATTTAAAATATGAAAAATAATATTATTCCCTATTAGATATTTACTTTATTAGTCATATTACTTTAAGTTCAACACAAACTAAAGTCTTTTATGAAAGTTTTTAAATTTTATACAGTTTTTTTAGTGTGGAAAAAACATTATGGCTGTATATTTACCAATGGAAATGAGGAGACTATGAGTATGATGTGGTTATCATAATGCGACCTTTGACCTCTACCCAAGTCGATATAGTACTGTCGGCATTGAATGTAATGAATTCAAATGATTTGTATAAAATTCATCAAAAGAAAGTAACAAATTGATAGAATAATATGAATGAGATCTACTGAATACAACAACACAAATTTCAGAAGGAATTTTTTATTCAAATTCTAACAAATAGATGTTAAAGTCTTCAAATGGTGACACTCTTTTGGTTTGTCTACACATCTTGTGTTTATTCATAGTTATACAGTACACTGTTATGTCAAATGGCCAAAAAAGAGGTCACTTGGTGACCTTGTTTCTATAGCAACAACATCAGTATATGTAATACTAGTTACAATTCCAGCATGTTGCTACTTTGACTCAGCTACAACAATTTTATTTACAAAATGAATGAAGGCATTGAGACAATGCTAGATATGCTGTCTGTATTCACTGTGAACTATTAACAAGGAATTCTAGTGTACACAAAATTCTGTTTTGAAAGAACAAAGGTTCCCTTCCAACATACAATGAACAGTAAAACAAAAAGACTTTCAAATATATTAAAATATCAATTAAAAAAAATTATGATAAATTGGTAAATTGGGTACTATTGTATTTTATATTTTACAAACTTGCAAATTTCAGTAAGAAAAAAATCAGATTTTTCAAATTTCGGCTCTAGAATATTTCTTTCAACATTTTGATTTTGAGCAGATTTTTCAAGTATATGAAATATATTAGAAACAATTCAATGCAACAAGACAATTTTATGTATTCATTCCATCAAGTATGTGTACATTGATCACATTGAAAATTAATATCAAATGAGCTATTATGAAGCCGAATTGTGCTGAACAAGCAGTTTGATATCCTTTGTGCTCATATCTACTCTACTACAACAAAAATGATATACATAATCATATATTATTCATGTATGCATTTGAAATGATAATATATACACATTCCATCCACAAAGACTATCATTTAGTTGACTTTGTTACAACTATTTTTACATTTTCTCCCTGAACTACTGCATCAATCGAAATTTCTATCAGAAAAATATGAAATGAACAAAGCACGTCCATTTATTGAATATATCATGATGTGTAAACAGTAAACGAGCCAAGGAAAATGATGAAATTCCAAGTTAATGAGTTTACAATAATTTGTAAACATATTTTTTTCACTACTTGCTTGATAGTTAAGTTGTCAGTGTGTTAGCAATATCAAACTGATTTTATGATGGCTTACCTTTGTTGAGTTGACGCCCACGCTCCATGCCTGCGATGACTTCATACATGCCATGCTCCATAACATCACTACCTGCCTCGACGCATCTTCATTTCCTGCTTTCCCATAATGCATCACATATCACACTTTCTGCGCAAAAGCAAAGCAGTCAACATGGCGGACGATATTATACAGCTGTTTAAGAGCATTGGTTTAAGTGAGCAGAAAGCTAAGGAAACAACGAAGAATGAGGTCCTTACTAAAGATCTCAAGGATTTCATTGCAGAGGTAGGTGTTATCAAAGTTTTGAAGTATAGGAAAACTGCGTTCATTATTTAAACACCCCGGCTTCTTTGCAACCTTGAATTGATGCAATGCAATGGGCCTTGGGCAGGGCTTCCCTGGTTGGTATTTGACACGTGTGTGTGGTGATTTTCACCTTCAGAATATATTCTCTAATTTCGTAGTATCCTGTGAGAGATGTTGAGCAGCACAGCGATCGTGAAACGGAATCAGATATTATTGTTGACCCATAGCGAGTGTATTATGAAAGCTACGATAGCCAAAACATGCAACCCTGCTGTCAATGTCATTGTTTTGCATAGCATTGCATCAGCCAATCACTGTACATTATAACATGTATATTAAGATGTTGTCCTTCGCATTAGGCGAAGTGTTTCCGATAATATGTCCTCAGAAATTAAGGTAGGTAGGTAGGGATTTTATTTTAGTTTGTTTTAGTTTATTTTTTTTAAATATTTTTTTATTTATATTTTTGCTAAATACAAATGAAATATCGGTCAGAATGAATAGCTCCTTCTGTGCCACTTCTGTGTTGCCCCCTTCTGAAGTTCTGTGTTACTTTGATGAAGTATGTACAGGTGTAACTGAGGAAAGAATACAAACGTGCATGAAAGTCAAGAAGACAAAGAATTCATTTCATATCTTTTTGTTTTAAATGTTTAAAAAACTGTTTAGGGCTGGCAGCTTAATTGAAGTAGGGTCAGCTGGTTTATCAAAAACACACATTTTGGTTTTATTTTGCCTCAATATTATGTAAAATGAAATGAAAGAAACATGTTAGTTTTAAATAGTGAATTAAACTATGTTTAAATTATGTTTTTTTTTCAAAGTTTGCAATATTCAAATATTCTATCAACTTTTATAATGTTGAATGTTGTATCCCATTGTAAAATAACCCAATAAGGCTGATTATTAATGTACATTCTCATTCATTATATTATTACAGCTTGTATTGAGTGAACATAATATCTAGAATTGATTTTGCAATGAAAAAAAGCCACTGTACCAAACTCGTATATATTTGAACTTCATACTTTTGTAACTTTTAATGATATCATATTTTACCAGTTCTTTTTTAAATCTCTAAACATTAAAACAAACAAGATAAAATACAAACAAAAATAATTTTGAAAATTGACCCAAGGAAAGCAATTTTCTTGCAAAGAGGACAAGAGGACATGTTGGAATTGGGAGAGTGAATACCAACAATTCAGTTTCCTAGCTTGCATAATACAAGATGTCTGTACTTTGACCTGTCTTTGCAATGTAACAATGCACAATGATGCAAGTGAACAACAATCTAATAACAAGTTGCAGTTATTTCCATAAAAATGTAAAATAAGTATAGCTATGTGAAAAGAGATTTAACTAATTAACATGTTATTTTCAATTCTAGACCCAGAATAAAGTTAGTGGTGAAATTGACAAGGGTATCGGTAATCTACTATACCAAGCAGCCACAAGACTAAAACAGAAAAACAGAGCAAATTATCTTCTAGACTATATCGCTACTAGGAAAATTAACTCAGAAGCTCAGCTGACAGGTAAGAACTTTGTCATGAATCGGAATATTTGAAAGTAGATCCAAAGAGATTCATCAGCTTGGTTTCATATAATTCTAAATGAAGGTTATTTAATCACAAGCAAGAAATATTACCTTGTCCAAATTTCAAAATGCTTGTCAATAACCAAATAAGAAAATGTTTGGACAATGTTGTATTCTTGCTTGTAATAAAATAACTTTCAGTGTAAATGTGATGTCGTTTCACTTCATCCCATTGACATCTTGTAAATGTGATGTCGTTTCATGAGAGCAATGGGAAAGAGGTATAAGAGGAATTCTTTCTGTTTGTATAAATAAGGAACATTGTTTTTCTACAGTACACATTGTCATCTTATTTATTTTACAAGATATAGGCATAGAAACAGTATCTGAAAAAATGAACCCCAAATAAATTATTCTACTTAACTACCAATATGAGTTCTTTTACAAATTTAAAAATACATATGATGTAAGTCAGAACTTGTCACAAATTGTCACTTGGTGACATGATCACAAACAGCGCCATCTATCATAGATTAAACAAGACTGACAGTTTGGAGTCGAAGGCTCTTAGCTTGTCAGTTTATTTTGTGTGCATTGGTTAAAAACTTTGGTCTCATGTATATTGTAGATTTTCATTTGTAGAATTTTATATTGGTGATTATCTCAAACTACTAGATTACACCTTTTAATGAGTTTTATATTTAAGTTTTAAATTCACCAATTGACTAGCAGTTGTTTGGCTCCATATCTGATATTACCTATATCCTTTTTATTATCAACACAAATTAATTCTGTTTTGGAAAAACGATAAGTGTCAGAAAATCTGAAAATTGATATTTACAGTATCATTGTCTTCATAGTGGTTTAGTGGTGATCACAGGGTAATGTCATTTATTACTGTCATTGATATTCATGGTATTTAAGTGGATATCACTAAGTTTGAACCACAATGTAACCTGATCTTCTCCATCAATAAATCACCACTTTGTTTTGTTTTGTCAGCTGCTCTGGACTTTTTCAAGAGTAACCCTGTGGATCCAATTGACACCAAGGCATTTGAGGAGGCATGTGGTGTTGGAGTTAATATAACTCCTGAACAGATAGAGGAAGCTGTAAGTCACATACATAGATTATAACAAAAAGATATTATTGTGTGATATTTACATTGTTTATTCTTTGGAAATGCCAATGTTACAAGACATCTGACTGACATCCCTTGCATCACAAGATACCTGACTGACATCCCTTGCATCACAAGACACCTGACTGACATCCTCACATCACAAGACATCTGACTGACACCCTTGCATCACATGACACCTGACTGACATCCTTGTATCACATGACACCTGACTGACACCCTTGTATCACATGACACCTGACTGACATCCTTGTATCACATGACACCTGACTGACACCCTTGTATCACATGACATCTGACTGACACCCTTGTATCACATGACACCTGACTGACATCCTCACATCACAAGACACCTGACTGACATCAGTACTTGTATCACAAATGTTTACAGATTGTATTGGTTATAGTAGTAATAAGGAATAGTAAAGTTCTGATAATGAAATGTCAACTCCCAAAAAACGAACTAAAATATTAATTTGGTAGGAGATAACATTAAGAATTAGTGATGGTGATGTATTGCTAGTTTTGAGAATATGATATTGATAATGAATGTGATTATAGAAATATTGTGAATAGATTCATGACTTTACAAATTTAAGATTAGCTTGAAGAGTTAAGGATCATAGAGTACTGAGTTCTTTACTACTATCTTTACTATTATTAGTAAGATAATAATCACACAAAGAGTAGAAGTAGTCTGTATGTTGGAAGTCTAGACATGACATCAAATGTAGATGTAGCTATGGTTGGATTTGTCAGAACACAATACTGTGTTTGTCTCAGTAAAAAAAAAGTGGACTAACTGAAGTTTTATGTAATTGATTTATTTTCATTTACTTGTAGGTAGAGGAAGTTATCAAGAAAAACAAAGATGGACTTATTGAGAGTAGATATCGTTACAACATTGGGTCCATGATGGGTAAGTTTATCACTAATCTTACACCAGAGTGGTTTTTAGATTCTACCAGGTGTGGAGATTGGTAACATATAAAAGAGAAAGAGTGAATAAATTTTGAAATAAATGACATGTAGTCTAGAAATATAGTGTATGCATGCTATGGATTGATCTCCTGATAAAGTAGATAGAGCACCACCAAGTCAAGAAGTAAATCAGCCAAAGCTGTACAACATTTCCAGGTGTTCACTACTTTATTCACATTGCTGGTGAGAATAGAAACGTCATGATGATGCTGAGAATATATTGTCCATGGTTCCAAGAATCGATAGGACAGGAAAATAGAGTTACTTTGGAATGGTACATTAGAAACAAATGCAACATATTAGTCTGTCTACTACTGACTTGATCGTTTCTAAATAAAATTACCTTTCCAAAAGTAACTGTATTTTACTACAATATCATGATGTCCTTCATTCTAACTACAGGCCTGTTCTTCTGTAGTTTACACGATAGAACTTAACAATGACATCACATTTCATTAGAACTATCTATGTCCCATCAGTGTTGTCATTTTTGTGCACACCATGTTTCAACTAAAACTTGGAGTAGAACTACTCAGCCACATGTACTCCTTATTCCAAAGAATGGCTGGTA
Source organism: Glandiceps talaboti (assembly GCF_964340395.1). Classification (NCBI taxonomy): domain Eukaryota; kingdom Metazoa; phylum Hemichordata; class Enteropneusta; family Spengelidae; genus Glandiceps; species Glandiceps talaboti. The sequence continues at coordinate 3,678,231 of NC_135549.1, read as the reverse complement.
GAGAAAAGTGCAATTGTCCAAAAAATACTGTAAACTCTAATTTATTTATAACAATAATTGATATTGTGTACAGCTGAAGTCCGAGGTAAACTGAAGTGGGCCGATGGTAAAGCAGTCAAGAACGAAATGGACATGCAGATACTGGACTTGCTTGGACCAAAGACAGAAGAAGACAAACAAAAACCAGTCAAGAGTAAAACACAGGTAAATAAAAGACATCTCTGCTAGATAATTTACAGTATCTGATGCAGGAGACTTGTTTTTGTTGATTTATTTTATTCCACTGAATCTACATATGGTAATTAGTACACAAGAATGGAGCCCATATTTCAATGGAAATGGTATCTTTCCAACAAATATTACTTTTCTGCATAACTTGTGACTTAGATCTACAATATCTTTCAAACTGAGGACTACAAAATCCAGTGTTCAAATATCAATTGTTTCTATTTTTGTCTCCTCGGTACAAAGCACGAGAAACCTAAAAAAGAAGAAACCAAGAAAACAGAAGTTGAGAAAGAACTGGCATCACCAATGGATGGACAGAGTCCATATCAAATCATGGGAGCTGCCCTGACTTTCCATAAACCAGGTAGAGATAATCAAATATTACAAATTTGTACAAAGGAAAATCAGTAGTTCTTGCTGAGGGCGCTCTTCAAATATATAACCATTTTGTCTCAACTGTACTTTTAGCGGATACCACTGCTGTAGGGAATAATCTGAAGACAGAGAATATAATATTAAAATTGACAAACATAAGTGGTAAATGACTAAAAAGTTGAAATTGTTTATATTCATGAAAAGATTATTGGTGTCTGTAGTCCAAAGTATTGTATGCCTCATATTTTTGTAGGCGGTAGGTTTCATGAATTCAGTGTTTGTATGTTTTCTCAAAGAACATGGTGTGTATTATATAAAGTATTATACACGTACATGAGTACCTTATGGATCATGGAATTTGTAAATTTATTGGTAGATGAATTAGTAGTCCTCATCAAAGTTTAATAATCATTATTGGGACATATTTTGTGAGATTCCCATCAACCATTTTAGACTACCATGGAATATAATATATAGGAATAATAAGAATTCTTGAATGTTGTGATGATGTGCAAAATTGTAATCTTTTTTTAAGGAATGGAAGTAATTTTAATACTTACTTGTTTGTGAACATTTTAGGTGAGAACTACACAACAGAAGGCTATGTGTTGACATCAAAAACAATGGAACTTCTCAAAAAACATCTTGAAGAAACTAGAGGCCAGGTAAACAGCAGACGATGTACTTGTTTTCAGATTCATATTGTTCCAAAGATTTCTGTGTATATGTAAGGTTCACTCATGTCGGATATTGAAATCAATTTGATTCCAGTCTTTGTTTTGGTATAGATGAATATTACATGATAATGTAAGCGGCACAAGCTTTTATCAAGTCCTTGTTGAAAGATGTATACTATGGAAAGCTCTTGTAGGTCCATGTACAATAACAATTACCAGCTGTGAAATTGTTGACTTCCAGATTGTAATCCAGAATGATTCTTATTTCAGATCAGGACAAGATTTCCACCAGAACCCAACGGAATCCTTCACATTGGTCATGCCAAGGCTATCAACTTTAACTTTGGATATGCCAAGGTAATTAATATACACAACTTTAATTTTAATTTGTGATTGTTTTCATGTTAAATAAATTCAAGAAAGCTTATTTTCAAAGATACTGTTCTCACATTGGTGATTACTTTTGTAGGCTCATGATGGAATCTGTTTCTTGAGGTATGATGACACTAATCCTGAAAAGGAAGAAGAAAAATTCTTCCGTGGTATCTTGGAAATGGTAGAATGGCTAGGTGAGTTTTTTTGTTTTTTTTGGCTATACTGGCTGTGATACTCTCTAAGTGAGTTAATTTTTGTCCATGTAGCTGTTGATGCTTGCTAGATTTTGAACCTCATGGCCTTGACACTTCCTCATTGAGTTCAACTTAGTATTTGACAGGCTGACAGTGACTCCCCAAGTGAATAGTTATTTGAGAGGTTTAAATGACAATCCCTAGGTGAGTGATTATTTGACAAGGCTGGCAGTTAAACTCCCTAGGTGAGTTAGTTTTTTTAAATGCTAGCAGGTGGCATTTAGAAACCCCAGCCCACAATGTTCATAGAGATTAGCAGCTTGTCTGATTCAGATATTTTTCATTAGGTTCAGTAATTTGTACTGTACCTGGGATAATATCCAGCCATGTCACTCTGATCTAGTGGGTAAATTCGACTTTGAAAGCACAGTCCTATATTCATGTAATAAGAACCTTGAATCAGGAAACTATAGAATGCATTCATTAGAACAGAATTGCTTGTTTTTTGCTTGATTGTTAAATTAATGTCTTTTGACAATGATGTTGATAATAAACCTACACTTGTGTTTTCCTAAAATCTAACTCAATGTTTGAAACTACATTACAATTGTTTGTTATTTCTCCGTCGTCTCCTAGGTTACACTCCATATAAGGTGACCCATGCATCTGACTACTTCCAAGAACTCTATATATGGGCTATAGAGCTGATCAAACGGTAAGTTGTAACTAGTGGTAACCATGACAACATGTCAGAGTTTTGAGTTGTTGTGCAAATCCCAAAGTTGATGAGAGTCCAAGTTAAATTGTAAGTTTCAGAAGAAAAGTAAAACTCAAATGTATTTTTGCCAGATTTGACTTGAGGCTGGTCTGACGACTGGGCTGGCTTTTGTATGATTGACTGCAATCACTAGAAACAAAATTGCCAGAAATTGTTGTTTTCCTCTAAGTTTTCTTCTCATTTTGTTTTGAAAATGGCTACATTTACAAACACTTTCCTAAAACTCTTATTACTTAGTGTAGGATATGATGTTATGATATCAAATGCTTAAACACTAGAATTGGGGAAAGGTGAACACAAAGTCAACTTTGACCTAATTATGTCAACTTTGACCTAACTATGCCAACTTTGACCTTACAGGGGTAAAGCATACATCTGTCACCAGAAACAGGAAGAGATCAAAGGTCGCAATCCACCCCCTTCACCATGGAGAGACAGACCAGTAGAAGAATCACTCATCTTATTTGAGGTAACTTATAATGGTTCCAAAAGTTTTTGAGTAATTGTGTATTTTTGTTAAGACAGTGTGTATACAACTTCAAGTAAGTTGCCAGGGAATGAAGTCAGCTTCATGATAAAATAAATAATCATAATACCCAGTTGACTGAATTGAACTGCTATGAATTGAAATTACTGATAGTATGTTACTTTTACAGGTTGCATGTATACAGAGTAGACTTTTAACTTTATTACAGGACTAAAATGATACATCAATCTTAAACAGTTGATGTGCCAAATTTATTTATTTCACCCATAATTTATAAAAGACATTTTTTCAATGCCTTGGAGGAAGTATTTTATGATCTATCAGAGTGGATGAATGATCTTTGTGTATAAAATGTTTGAATTGTACGCAGGATATGAAGAATGGAAAACTAGAAGAGGGTGAAGCAACTCTCAGGATGAAGACCACATTAGAAGATGGCAAGATGGATCCTGTAGCGTATAGAATAAAATACAAAGCTCATCACAGATCGGGGGATAAATGGTAAAGGAATCTTTTAAGAAGTCATTTTAATCCAAATCTCCTGGACTTACTGTCTCTGTACAATTTAACTGTCATCCTCCCTGCCAAAGTTTTCAGCTTTTTTTAGCTCCGCTGTCAGCAAAAGCTGAAAGCGTAGCTTTAGGTATAGGTGGGTATTGAGGTATAGAGAGTAGAGTGAATCATAGGTGTCCGTCAAACTTTTATATTTTTACTATCTACTCCATAAGTGACAGTCGGAATTCTTCGATATTTGGTGTGCATGTTCCCTGGGGGGAGGCTATTCAGATTTGTTCATGCCAAGTTGATCTGTGCCATTTTCAATTTTTTATGATTTTTTTTCATAAAATGTCATTTTCATCAACTCCTTGAAAACCTCTTATTAGATTGCTTTGATATCTGGCGTGTTGATGCGCAGGGGGTAGCTTACTCAGATTTGTTAATTTCAAGTCAGCACATCCTCATTTTTATTTTTTATGATTTTTTTTTTGTAATTTGAAAAAAAAATGAATATGTTAATGAGCATAATGACCGACGCCATATTGGAAATCAGTCGACGAGACTTTAAGTAAACTGCCACTTTTCAAAAGACACTATTGACGTCAAACAAGCAATGTAATATGTGCTATAGTCATAATTCTACGCATTGGGCGCCCAAATGACAAGCGTTTGTTCGAAACAGGGTTGTAAACTTCAAATCCAATTCTGCACCCTTCTACATTATCAGCCAATCCGCAACATCCTCATTTGCATACTCTATCCTGATTCGACCAGAAGCTGAAGGTGACCTCATTCGATTTTCCACAGCAAGTATCTTGAGTATCAACACAGGACGTTCTTAGTACTCACTAAAATCACACTTCAGACCCACTATAAAAGTGTGATGTTTTCAGATAACATGTAACTTGTGGTTAATTCTATATTGTCGTGCAATTTGGAATGACAGTGAACCAGAATTCAGACAACTTGCGTAAGGAAGGGCATGCCAGGCATGCGGTTGAAGTTTAAATATGGCCGACAGTTCACATGTAAAGTTAAACGACATGAACGTGTCTTGCCTTTCCAAAATGCAAATATTTGGCAAGTAAAAATAATTAAAATAATTACAACTTTAATTTGGCTTCAGACTTTGCATTATGTTTTGCGTGTCTTTCCCCATTTTACATGTAAATCCGAAAAGGTTCTCTCTCATCATGTCATCAGTGTCAGTGATCATACCGCGCGGGGTAGTCCTCGGGTGCACGAGTCTGTATTACTGACTTGACTCTAAACACCGGAGGGGGAGGGACAATTGTCAGAATCGAGTCCCGAATTCCTCCGTATGCAAGCAGGACTACGTGCGGGGCTGCTTTGAGTACGAGCGAAGTGAGGCATGTTGAGGTATTTTGTTGAGAATTATAAATATTGCGAAATGTCAAGTACAAGGTTTAAATACAATGGAATGATGAAAAAAAATGGCAGAGTCTGCTGACAGGCGCCGGTCACAAAAAACACTGTGAATTAAAATATCAGACGATGTACATGTATGTATTAATCGCCGACAATCCACCCGTATGCACGAGGGACTAACCCGGAAGCAAGTCGTTGTCAGCCATACGTTACAGTGGTAACATCGTCCGAGAAATCGCTGCGTTCAGAGTGTCACTGTCATTATTCACAGAATTGTTGTTTTCGAGTGAAAACCCGTCTTGAATTGTATAACTCTAACAAATGAAGACATGTCAAGTTATATTTTGAAAGTTGTATCGCTAGTTTGAGACGATTTTCTCACGTACTATAGTACTATCGAGGCTTACTTGGAAGTAGTAGGACCTTCCAGTTCATCGGGAAGTTTAGCCAGTCCGATAATTCTTTCTGGTTTAGTTTACAACACTTTTGATCACGCAGATTTTGTTGTTGTGATGAAAAGAAATTAAAAAAAGATCATTTCAACCATTTCGTTGTGTTTTCTTTGTGAAAGGTAACCGAACATGAACGAGTGTTACCACTGTAACGTATGGCTGAGAATGACTCTCTTCCGGGTACTTGAGATTGTCGCCGTACGGAAACTAAGATGGCGATTAATACATTTCTTCCCTATATATATCTACCACAACTAGAACAAGTTGAATGTTGTTGACTTTGTAAATTTGTTAGAAAATTGAAATTCAAATTGCCTCAAAATTATTTTAGATCCCTAGTTTATTTCATTCTTCATTAAAATTTTCCAGGGTTACAGCTGTAAGACACTGGAATTACTTATAGCCAACCTCAAAATCCTCTTTTTTTCTTTTTCTTGTGTGCATTTCCCAGTCATTTTTTTCTGAGATTTTGTGCAATTTTTCATAACAGTAGATTTTTGTTATAAAATGGTGACTATGGTATAAAAGTACAATACATTACCAACTTCTGTGTAAAATGTGTTTTATAGTGAGACATCATATGAAACCATTAACCACTTTATTGCATCGCTAAAACAAAACTGCATAGTGACTCGAAGAGCTGAAGACCTGAACCACTTCTACATGTCACCAAAATAAAAAATTAAATTAAAAAAAACAACAGCGGAGCTATTCTGACCGATAGGTCGCTTGTTTATGTAACTCATCAATTATGTAGTGATAAACACTGAGACAGCTACAGGTATAGTGAAAATTGGAAAAAGAGCACCACCAATGTTGTAAGATCAAATTCTATTGTTCTATCCTTGTAAGTCGGCTTATCTGTTGGAAGTAATGATGCTATATGGTTTTCCACTAAGAAAATTGTGAAGGGAGAACGCTGTTAATGTGATCAAATGCTATTTTTTATCTTGCTCAGGGGAACCTTCAATATGCTTATTGTCAATGTAAATAATGAAGCATCAAAGAATTGTAAAGAGCGCCCCCACTGTTTGTATGAATAAATACTATTGTTTATTTATTGTGATGTTTTCCTTACAGGTGTATCTACCCAACCTATGACTATACCCATTGTCTGTGTGATTCTATTGAAAACATCACTCATTCACTTTGTACAAAGGAATTTCAGTCTAGGTAAGGTGATGGACCTATTTTTCACGTATATCTTCAGAGATTAAAAGAAATTCTTAGTGATGTAATATTTTGAGGGGAGATAGCCATAATAGTAGAAATGTATTCTTTAGTGTAAAGCATTTTACCATGGCAAATGTGGCAGCGTATCGTCATATATTGACACATATTTTAGATATTGTTTTCCATGTGAGTGAACTAAGGGACCTTGTCAGTATATGTTTAAGACTCTTGGTGACAACACCCTTTTTTGTCATGAGGATTTTCAAGAGTAATAGTGGCAATAGTATGATTATACCTGCACAAACTTAATTTATGGAAAATTGGGAGAGATTTACGATGGTCATTTTGAACGCTTTTTAAGCACTGCAGAACTTTCCTTGACATTGTGTTGGAGTGACATAGAATGACCAGATGGTTGGTTTTATCAATTACAATTGAAAAAGTTTATAAGAAAAATGAAAGTCAAATTTTGCTTTTGTAGAATTGTTCTTAGTTATTCTGCTAATAGATATCTCATGTTGATCTGAAGTGAAAATATCCAATGTTGTGTTATTGTTTCATTTTTGTAGGCGTTCATCTTACTACTGGCTATGCAATGCACTGGATACTTACTGTCCAGTACAGTGGGAATATGGCAGACTTAATATTTCCTACACAGTTGTATCAAAGAGAAAAATTGGTAAACTTATAACAAACAATATAGTAAGGTAAGTTGAACTCAAAAAGTGGTAAACTGTTAGTAAAGGATATAAAATGAGGCATGTGAGTGCCAAGTTGTATATCCTACTAATATCACAACTCCATCTGGGGTGATCACTTGATGATATTAATTATACAATTGCATCTCATCTCGTATTTTCACATATACCCGTATTCACACTCAAACCAGGTCGTTGATTGGTTGTCAGGGGCAACATGCTATAGATAGTTTACTTCACTAGATAGAAAAGACAAAAATTTAATTTGTACATATCAAAGAATGTAATTACAGTATAAAATATTATTGACCTGGTGAGAGCTGCAGAAATTGTTTAGTCTGAAATAATCTTGTCTATGTTTGTCAGAATGACATTGTTTTATATCCTGACCAAACTTGTCTTCTGTTTTGACACAAAACTAATTTTCCTATGTTTAACTGACTGAAGTACTGACTTCTATGGCATATTTACAAAAATTTTATTCAAAAATTTGGTAAAAAATAACAAAAAGTTTATAAATGTTATATCACAATATCTACTGATAATGCAACAAGTGTGGTGTTTGTGATTCTTTTCATTTCTTGAGTAATTTCAGAGGGTATCTCATCTTACTCATTTATTCTCTCTCAGAGATTGGGATGACCCAAGGTTGTTCACATTGACTGCTCTTCGTCGTCGTGGTTTCCCAGCTGAAGCCATCAATGTATTCTGTGCAAAGGTAAGTGTTTAGTACATTCATATTTGATATTTGTCTACCATTTGAAGAAAAAAACATGATTAGTATGACATTATTTTTGCTATGACTGTGTACAGTACACTGTGCAGTGTTCATGTCAGTGTACTTGCATATCATAATGAAATGAAAAATTAGAGGAAATAAAAAGGGAACAAACATTCCCTGATCTGTTTCTTTCAAAAGTGATTGAAAATGGCAACCTAATGAGATGATGGTAATGAGTTTTAAGTCCAAAAATACCCTATATATGACCCTAAGACATGATAGATCAATAGAGGTGCAATATAATTTATAGTACTGCTACATAGTGTAGACCATCTACTTTCTTGTGATAACAAAGTGGGGCTCGTAAAGAGTATGTTTATAGTGGAGTTTTTGTGAATTCATTTTTACTTTCTACAAAAATTTTGACTTTATGTAAAGAAGGCTTTTTCTTTGACTTTGACCTACAATAAAAAAACGAAGTTGTTGCAAAACGTTACTGCAAAACAAGAATTTTTATGAGAATACTTTTGGTGGGAAAAGTACAGTGTTGTACATTTTGTACTGAAAAGGATAAATGGTCACTTTTTGTGTACATCAATTTAAAATACTGCTGGATATATTGAAACTTTAAACTTTGTTACATATCTCTTCATAAATCCACAAAACATAAATACAAATTTAATATGTTATATTGTTGGCTGATAAATTAAGTTCTGCACTTAGCAATACATTCAGTATAATGATCTATGCTGTTAGTAAATTGTCAATGGCTCCTCTTTCAAGTCCTTCATGATGTGTTATTGTACCTTAGAGTTCAAAGAAATCCAGCACACAAGTAATGGATGTTTTCTGTCACTGTGCCATTGATTTCCTTGACAATCTTTACAAAAAAGCTATTTGCATTGCAATCCATTGTACACACAGACAGAAGAAATCCAGTGTGACAGCAGAACTGTTTTATTTTGAGATGCAATTGACGTCATCAAACTCTTGTTATTCATGTAGGCTTAGTGGAAAAAAAAACCTGATTTGTATAATCTTAGACAATGTAGGTTTATTAGCTCTGACAGCAATGTCACTTACTGTTGTTCAGAACAACCTATTGTTTGAAGCAGCCATTGTTTAAAGAATAGATCAGTCACATCTTTGTCAAGTATTGTTTTGGTATTTACATTACAGTGGTGTGGCGCCCTCTAGGGACAGACTTGATAAATCTTTGAGTACACATGATGACGAGCATTTACTTTCATTTTAAACCATTTTCGAATTACATTTGATCAAATGTATAAATAACACTTTTCAGTCTCAACACATTTTTAAAACATGTTTCTTAATTGATCTATGTTGTGATAAAGACTAGGCTAGGTTTGTTATCTCTTTGTCAACAAAATAAACTTCCACCTAATAGATATAAAAGTTAGAAATTGAAAATAACAATGACCAAACATGTCCATCCAAAAAAGTACTGAAATCATGGTTGTACTTTAGAAATTGAATTAATCCAGGTTCCCTAGTAACCAATCATTAAATAATGTTTCCAGTGAAAATCTGTTAAAATGTGTTGGATGATTTTATCACATTTTGTGGTACCAGCATTCTAAAAACTGCAGCCAAAATGTTAAGATCTATGGTTCCATCTCTTCATAGGTTGGAGTCACAATGGCACAAGTCACCATAGATCCATCCATGGTGGAGTCCTGTGTGCGTGATGTGTTAAACAACACAGCACCCCGTGCTATGGCTGTACAGGATCCTGTTAAAGTCACTATCACTAATTTCCCTGATGATGCTGTAAGTAATCACATTGTAATTATATCAATTGTTGATATTCTGGTCTCTTGCCAGTACCTGCAACCCTTCTCACTGAACTATTACAAGTCATTAGACATGAATTCCTTATCTCTTACTCCAGTTAATAGTAGACTGTACTGCCACCTAGTGGCAAATAAACAATAGACTTTTTATGACTCAATTATTGCAGTTCAGTGAAAAGGGTTGTAAGTACTGTCAAATGGTCAGTCATAACTTCATCACTAACTTTTGTAGTATAGTTTTTCAATTTTCTGTCATAATTGAAGCTATTGACTTGACAGGGGGAAAGTTTGCCATTGTTAACTGGCAAGACTACCTGGTAGTTTACATAGACAATGCAGTAGAAGCAATGATTGTAACACAAATACTGCTAACTTTTTCGCAATTGTTTAAGTTGAAGTCACTTTTTAGACATAAGCTGACTCATTAATATTGAGTCTATTTTTTCAGATTTTAATGTTTAGATATCATTATTTCTGTTTTCCAGCCAAAGGAAGTAGATGTGCCTAACATCCCACATGACAGCAGCAAAGGAACACACAAATTACCATTTGATTCAACCATATATATTGAACAGACTGACTTTAAGGAGGTAGGTCAAAGGTTATCATTAACTAGTTACAAACCTTCCTGTCAATTGACAGGGTTCTTTCCATGTTGACTAACTGACACAGGTCAAAGGTCATCCTTGGTTAGTTATAAGCCCTCCTGATATTTGACATGGTTCTTTCTATGTTGATTGGGTACTAACTGATTAAATGTAACCTCTAGTAAATATATTAGTCGTATAGTGAATGTAAATTATATACTTCAGTATAATTGTAAAAACACATTGGAGCCCAAACGTCAAAAATCAAAATTGTAAACATGTATGTTACTGACTATGAAGTATAGGTTTGGTGGAAGGGGTTCAAGGGTTGATGTGTATCACCATAACTTGAAAAAGGTTATATTGACAACTTATTTCATATGTATACAACAACATTTACAAAGATCATTTTGTCCAGAAAATTTTGGATGAATTTTTAAAGGTACTGATATTTTGGCTTCAATTAAGATATTAATCGTTTGGAAATTTTGGTAAAGGTGGTGAGAAACTTTGAAAAAAGGAAGAAAAATGGACATACTGTGATTTAGATTTCGTTTGTGCCTATCAAAACTGATGTATTTGTGATATGGGGGGGGGGGGGGGGGGGGCATACCTTGATGAATGCCCATGGTGTTGAAATTCATGTTATTACTTTTCCTGTAAAGCACTCAAATCAGAGACTAAAATCGTTATTTTAATCCAACTATCAAATATATAAGTGAATAGGGGTTTAGGAGGGGTGGTGGGAGAATGAAAGTTTGTAACGTTTCCTACCATGTTGAAGAATGAGAAGAAAAAAAGTCATTTGTTTGCAAATTCTTCCCAAGAGAATAATTCCCACATGTAATGTCTTTTTCAAGAAACTAGACTTCTTAGAAGTACGATTGTTGTAGGTTAAACGATTTAGACTGTTGATTGTGGTTGAGTGTGCATATCGTCCGCTAACAGATAATGGCCCTTTGAAGCAAACTCTTCTGAAAGAGTGAGTCACTGATTTGGTTCATTTAAGATACAGCTACCATTAGCATATAATTACTACTGTTAAACACATTAGTGATTGTGTATGTCAATACTTGCATGAATGATTTCACCTTCAGAGTAAAATGTTGTATTCATGTTTGATTACCTGTGGCTGTCATTTTATTCAGTGTCTTATTGACTTACGACTAAAATGAGAGGGGGACTGGTTGTTATGGTAAATTTTGTGTCCTTGTTTATAAACTCACAACTAGTTGCAAATTTTTAACTGTGCTAGCCTGTTGCCATAACAACAAAATACAACACCACTGAAGTCAGAATTTTTAAAATCTTTCCTCCAAGATAGTATGCATATTTGAATCAATAAAAAGAAAAAAAGGACAAAAGCATGATTATAGACTATGCAATGAAACATCAAAACAATTTTTTTGACAATCAACAAAAATGAAATATTTACTGGTGTCCATGACAACAAATCACAACATAAAGTTGGAGCTTGTATACTTCTATTTCTCATAGCATTGTATGAACAAATGTGAAACAAAAAGATTCATTTACTAGTACAATAATTTTTAAACTTTGAAATATCAAGGAAAATGTTCAGATTCCACATAAATGGTGGAACAAGAAACAAAATATCTCTTTTCAAACAAATTCAAAATGGCTGCCAAGCTGTACATTAAAGCTCCAGTCAATGTAACAACAGGCTTTGATGTGACTGAATATTCAGTTGAAGCTTTACAATCAACAATTTTGAGGACTAATGTCAAATTATTTTTTTCACAATTTGTTGCTAGTCTGCAGACAAGAACTATCGTCGTCTAACTACAGACCAAGCAGTGGGTCTGAAACATGTCGGTTATGTCATCTGTGTGGATGAGGTTATCAAGGACAGTGATGGTAAAATTACAGAACTCAAAGTAACGTGTAAACCACTAAATGAAACCACTAAACCTAAAGGTTTCATTCACTGGGTAGCTAAACCAATCACTTGTGAAATCCGACTTTATGACAGACTGTGAGTAGCAGAAATTCTATTATTTTATTTTCATTTCTACTTTATTTGACTTTCACTATGGTAGAACTTTGAAAAAAGAAAAGATAACCTGTTTTTTGCTAGGAACTCTGATAGTTTGGTGAGGTACAGCTGTTTGTACATACAAAAGGCAATAATCCAGGAGTTACATTTTTATCATTTTTCTTTCTTATCAAATAAGATTGACTAAAAACTCTGAATTACTAATTGTCAAATTCACAATCTGTACACCATTAATTGAACAATCAAGATAAAAATGTTTCAAATTGAACCAAGAAAACATTTACATTTGACAACACACCAGAGAGAAAGTTTAGATTCTACAGAAAGCTAATTTGACACAAGGTGAAAAAATAGACATCTAAACAATCAAATTCCTCTTGTCACAGATTCAAACACAAGAACCCAGAAGATCTAAGTGAAGTTCCAGGTGGTTTTATTTCTGACTGTAATACCGTAAGTTACTTGCTGTCTTTCTTAGTCTAGCTTATAACACCTCTCCTGACTGTAATATCATAAGTTACTGGCCCTCTTTCTTGGTCTAGCTTTTATCACCTCTTTGTGTATACTCCCCTACATGCTTTGTGGAAATCAAATTGTCTAAACCAAGATGACTGAATGTAGAGTGGTTTTAAATTAGTGTTACCCTGGAAGATATCAAACTAAATCACATAGACGTCTTGAATAATAAAATCATCGACTTTTATTGTCCAATGAAGTGACAGAAACCCTTGTGTTTCCCAGTTGTGTCTCACTGTCAGAGACTTTATGGATAGGAATTCTATGATGTTTATTGCACTGCTTTTGTTGATTTGAAATGTAACATATCCAATATTTCCTATACCTTGAACCAAATGAAATGGTAGATATGTTTTAGAATGAGTGTTTCTGCAGTTTGATCTCTGCAACAGGATACACGCCACATAGTATAGATTTGATCTCTACAACAGGACACACTCCACATAGTGTTTTTACTGTATAGTTTTGATCTCTACAACAGGACACACTCCATGTAATCTATGATGCCCTGGTAGACAAGTCTGTCAAAGGTGCTAAGGTCTATGACAAGTACCAGTTTGAGAGAATTGGTTACTTTTCTATAGATCCAGACAGTACACCAGATCATGTAAGTATAAGGTGCAGGAATACTGATAAAAGTATGTAGTGATAGACATAGTCTCACAGACCTCTTCAGAGAACACATCATGACCAGAGATATACAGATGTTGACAACGGTGTTTTTCAATGATGGATACAAATTCTATACCTTTTCATAATATGAACGTCATTTCAATGAATGTTTGTAATTACAATAAAAATATCCTGTTTATTTCATTTCTCCTTCACAGCTGGTTTTCAACAGAACAGTTACTCTCAAAGAAGATGCTGCCAAGAGTTAAATAATTCAAGAAGACAAGCACAAAATACAAGAATAACCAGCAGGGTTTATAACTTAAAGCACTTTTCTAGCATCAGAACAATTTGATTTCACTCCCTCCAAGTTGGCTGACCTATTGAAGGTCTTCCAGTTCAGATTTCTGTTTCCTTCCATTGTCACAGCGCCCTCACAAGTCTTGATATGCTTATAGAATGTATTTATAGAGATGGATGACACAAGTGGAAAAATCTATACCTGGAATTGAAACAAAGGAATGTTTTTATGAAGTAGAAACAAAATTTTACAACCCCTGAAATTGTAAAACTTTGAAGCCAAGTATTAGCCATCAGAATCTGATCAATCCTTCAAACCATTTTCAGCGATGAATTTTGGTAATTTTTTGGAGGAAAACTGATTTATTAAATTATGCAATAAAATTATTGAATTTGGGATGATTAGAGAAAGATTAATAACAGACTAACTTTAACTTTTTGCGAAGGCAGAGTGATGATATTTCATTCACATGCGTGAACACTTCTACTGACCATCCAATATATAATAATATTGATAAGGACCCGCAATCTCCATAATATGCGGTGTGGAACACAGCAATGTTTCATGATTTAATAGACTAGTAGTAATACAGTGATGGTAACTCTCCCATGGGACACACAGACGGAAGAACAGCGCCCTCACAGTCTCAGTTGTGGTGAATAATAAAAGCAATGAAATTGCTATATTTGGCAGCTATTATTGGTGACATAGAGTTAATCCACTAGCAACACACATATTACAAAATCTACTAAATTGTTCAACATTACAGATGAACTGATCAAATAGTAAGGTCAGTAGATCTAATACATTCTCTTTGTTCAGTTCAGTTCCTTTATTTTTTAATAACAGAAGCATTTTCCCCCTCCTATATCCTTATATTCTAGACTATGAACTGATAAAAACAATGTGCCTATCTTGAATTAAGTCACTGTATTTTTATTCACAAGTCAGTCAAAATACAAATTAAAGGCAGGTGCCATCATCACCTAAAAACCAAATATCTCGATAGTCTCAGAAGAAACGTCAATTGTTCATTAGCATGCATGTTGTTGTCAGAGTGGTCTACAAAGTATATATGTGGGTTCATTTTCTATGATCTCTCTCCATGTACGATGGAGAGGGTAGAAAATGAGTCCACAAAAAGAGTTTCCAGACTATTGTCAAAGTTACTTGGAAAGTTCATTATAGCAAGTGCACTTTCTGTGTTTACATCATGTATGTATAAGTGGGTTGAGTGTACTGCATGGAGTACATCCATTCACAAATTCTCTTCTACTTTCACTTTTAAAGACATGTTTGAACAAGTCACTTGTTCTCCTTCATTGTCTCAACACTAGATGTGACAGGAGGATCTAAATGTAGTTACTCAAATAACTAGAGGTGCAAAAAAGTGTTGACACTACAATGTGTAAATATCTAGCCTACAAATAGACATGAAGGACTAACACTATTTCACTGTCCTAACTGACTTTGGTTTTTTGAATTTTTGCTCCAGGAAGGATTAGTGAAAATTAAAAAAAATCAAAATGTCAGTTAGGATGGTGAAATAGTGTAGTAGTGTTAGTCATTCACAGTAATTCTCTAGTGAAAGAAGAAAACTTATTTCAGTGGTATTTACATTCAAGTCTCAAAATAGCCATCATGATGAAATTCCACTTCCTATTTGGGAGATTCTCAATTTTGAAAAAAATATTCACGATCCTTGACATTATTTTCAGCTCAGACCACTAAAAGAATTTAGTATTCTGAGTTTTCAGGTAGACAAATAATACTATAAATATCAGATATTGGCAGTGAGTCATAAAAGTCTACAATCAGGGCAACCTTGGCGATATTTTATTATGCAACAACAAACAGGCTATGAGTTGTTTTTCCCTTTTCTTTTTCTGTAGTTCCTTCAATGCATCCTGCCATTGGCTGCATAAAATTTGCATAACAATAAACAACAGACATGTAACTTGCTTGTGTATGTCTGCATAGGAAATGGCCTGGAGACGAAGGAAGTCATTGTTTGAAATTAACATGCTGTGAATAGTGTCAATTCAGTGTCTACAATGCATATAGGAAGTCATACACACGAGGTTTCTCATCATCTTTTAACACATTCTAAATCTGGAAAGATTTACCCTATTTATAATGGACCTCGCCATAGGACATAGATGGTGTACAGGTGTCTTCAGACTCTTGACATATACCATGGTCGAGACATTGGTGTAGTAACAATTCCATGTGGCAAATATGCAGCACAATTGGGCACTAAGTACCTCATGAAAAAAAGTGTAAATACCTACTGTGCTTTTGTCTCCAAAAAATATATGAGTTGTCATGAGGGTGATGATTTGTTTGTTCTGTATACCTTCAGTGGTTAATATGGCAAATTGTTGAACTTTTGGGTCTAAATTTAGTCTCTTTGTCAATGTAATCGTAGCCTGGAGTCAAGTTATGTAGGCTTTTTAGCTCTCATCTTCGATAGTCAATATCCCCACACGACGTTACTCTAGGCTTCTGTAAAAGTGTAATCACTGCCTGTACAAAGTCTTGGTCAGTCTGAATATGGAAGTATCAGCCACCTTCCATTGTCAGAATGTTTATTTTTGGAAACTCAATAGCAGGACTAGTCAGGTCTAAATGATATATATTAGGATCTTATAACTTGGCCCAAATGTTAGCCTGTCTGCTGGCTGAATCTGTGATACTGATACACTCGTTTAATAGTTCCAAATAGTGACTGAACAATCAGTCCATGCTACATGTTAAAAT
The DNA here is from genome assembly GCF_964340395.1 of Glandiceps talaboti. Taxonomy (NCBI): domain Eukaryota; kingdom Metazoa; phylum Hemichordata; class Enteropneusta; family Spengelidae; genus Glandiceps; species Glandiceps talaboti. The sequence goes on along the minus strand of NC_135549.1, from coordinate 3,661,579 downwards.
CTATGAGTCTAGATACTATACTGATGTGGTGCTGGCTCCACAGAGAGATCATAAAAATTGAACCCCCATATATACCATCTACACCAGTTAAAACATAGACCCTCCACCCACGGTCTATGGTTAAAACTATTCACTCTAGGAAGATGATAAATAACATGCATATGCATGACAGTATAAAAACTTCTTGTTTCGGTAAATGCTACCCTCACAAAGTTTATAGTAGAGAAGACAGTAAAGTCAACCACACATGCAAGTTTATACACCCCCACCACCTGTCCTGCCCCCTCATATGCTACAGCACAACTATTGAACCTTGGCATCCTTGTTACACCATTTTCTCAATGATGAATTATACCACCTGAGGAGAGGCTCAGCAAAGAGTCAAAGTTTGTATAGTGAAATGTATGAAATTTCTGAGAAATTATGTGCGATTTACAAAACCTAACTATTGTCATGTAATAGCGCCCTCTATTGGCAATATTTTGCCATTCACCTGTTGATATCCCTGTAGGCATCTAGTTGCATGTCACTGTTAGTTGATTAGAACTATTTTGCCAACAATAAAGCTTTGCTAATAGACCAGGATTTATATACAATTGGTCAAACGGTCGTCAGAAACCATAAAAAAAAAATAGGGTTTACAAATGTAAACTTTTAGGCCTGAAAGGTCAGTTTTTCTATTTAAAAAAATTATATATTTTTCCTAGCATCATGCATTACTGTAAAACTTATACATACATGTTGAAGGGGTTGTTTACAAACTGTTCAAGTTCTGATGTATAGAGTGGAAAACACCTGTAAAAAGTTGAATTTGAAAAGTTTTACTCAAGTTTAGATGTGAAATACAATTTGTATCACATTGAAGTTGCAAATTAACTTCGTTATTCAAAAAAAAAGTGAGGTGTTACACCATATATAGTAGACTTTATACTGTGTAATAAGGGGAATTTTAAATAAAAAAAAGATACATGTATTAGTAGATAATTCAACTTTTCATCACCAATTAAAAAGTTGATGACAATCATCAGTTTAAGAATAAAATAAACATATATCAATGAAAGGACAATTAAAATATTATTGCGTATTGTCCACTTCACAAATTTCTTTTTTCCCCTTCATATCTAAAAGGTTAACTTTTAATTTACTTTGACTTTTGTCAAAATTTAAACTCTCTTTATATTTAAAGTTCATTGTCCCATTTACAACCCTGTACTGTATCCATAAACATGTATAGTGTTTGCAAGTGCTGGTACCTGGCTGCCCCTTACTGTGATTTAGTTACAATTATTGATTTTATACACTTTCATTACTGATGGCCCACCTTGCATGTTGCGGACCCCCCCCCCCCCCCTCACATAATACAATAAAATAATAATTACTATAGTTGTATGTTAATTTCAAATTTCAGTTGTTTAAATGATAAGAAATTACTTTTTTTTAAATGTTGAAGGGGAAAGAAAATTAAAACAAAAACAAGTGCAATCGTGTAATATAATCCGTGTGGTTGGTCGAACGTGTTTATAGTGATACGCAATGTAACGAATTCCAAAGCGGCGCTCAAGCATGATCAGTGCTATAGTGGCCGGTAAAATTTCATTTGTATCGAATGTCTACTGATAATTGGCCAAAACTGGTCACATGCTGTATATAGTTTACATGACAATACCAGTCAACATGGTAGCCATCAGGACAACACAACATTACGCGGCATATATGATTGGCTTACTATGTCACGTGGGTACCTAGTTGCTAGCTGACGTTACCTATTTATGCAGGAAGCCTCGGTGTCGTCATAGCGACAGCCCTTGAATTCGATAGTGCTCCGGTTGGCGAGGAAAAAAACAGCAACATTTCAAGGCAGCCATTTTGTTCGCGGGCAGGGGACAAGATTCACACCGTTTCAATGGACAGATTCAGGTAAAATCTACCTTCTTGTTTACATCTGGGGTAGATTTTTTATTCGAGCAATATTTTAGAGGAGATCGTGGGTTACAATGGCGGCAACGGGAGCGGATACGTTGACGAGAAAACCGCAGCAAGTGACAAGGACTCGATCATTGGTTACAACAACGGGACCGGCCGCCTATGCCCATTTGTCCGACACGTCACGGACAGTTGGTGATCCTGCATCGCATGTTGAACTGCCACCTATAGCACCGTCAAAGCATCATATACCGAAACACGAAAAAGTAGGAAGTGTACAAGTACAGCAGCTGTACAACGATGATCATCATCACCACAAACGAATTCACGGAGGGAACACCGATAATGTGCCCAATCATGTGCCGCATACCCAACCTCACCCTCCGCCTACACTACCCGACGTACGTAGACAGGCAAGTGCAGCTAGTCTTGGTTCCAAATCAGGATCAGCGAAAGGAAAAACTCTTCCGGTGACCCCGGAAGACGCTATGAAACAGTATATGCACAAACTAACGTCGTACGAGCACCACGAAATATTCAACAGTTCGAATGTCTTCTTCGTCGGACCGAATGCAAAAAAGCGCCAAGGTGTCATAGGTGGCCCCAACAACTGCGGATATGATGACGATCAGGGTTCCTATCTACATGTACCTCACGATCATATTGCGTACAGGTACGAAGTACTTAAAGTGATCGGCAAAGGGAGTTTTGGACAGGTCGTGAAAGCTTACGATCATAAAACCAATCAACACATAGCATTGAAAATGGTTAGAAACGAGAAAAGGTTCCATAGGCAAGCACAAGAAGAAATAAGGATCTTAGATCATCTACGTAAGCAGGACAAAGATAACAATATGAACCTCATACATATGTTAGAAAACTTTAATTTCCGCAATCATATGTGTATAACATTTGAACTGCTAAGTATGAACCTCTATGAACTAATAAAGAAGAATAAGTTCCAAGGATTTAGCTTGCAGCTTGTTAGGAAGTTTGCCCATTCTCTATTACAATGTCTGGATGCCCTCCATCGCAATAGGATTATTCACTGCGACCTTAAACCTGAGAACATTCTCCTCAAACAACAAGGGCGAAGCGGTATCAAGGTAATTGACTTTGGTTCAAGTTGCTATGAGCACCAGCGCATATACACATACATACAAAGTCGTTTCTACCGTGCTCCTGAGGTTATCCTAGGAGCACGTTATGGGATGCCAATTGACGTATGGAGCTTTGGATGTATCTTAGCAGAACTATTGACGGGGTACCCCCTCCTCCCAGGAGAAGATGAAGCAGACCAGTTAGCTTGCACAATTGAATTGTTTGGAATGCCTCCCCAAAAGCTTCTAGAGCAGTCTAAACGGGCAAAGAATTTCTTCAGCTCCAAGGGTCATCCACGATATTGTACGGTAACAACCCTACCAGATGGTTCAACTGTCCTCAATGGTGGTAGATCGCGAAGGGGCAAGCCGCGAGGGCCACCAGGAAGTAAGGATCTTGTCAAGGCACTGAAAGGGTGCGATGATCCTCTATTCCTTGATTTCCTTAGGAAATGCCTGGAATGGGATCCTGCAACTAGAATGTCACCAAACCAGGCATTGCGACATCCATGGTTGCGGAGGCGTCTACCCAAACCACCATCACAAGATGCAGTTACATCTTCAGCACGACACAGGCGACACAGTTCAGGTACAGTTGCCAAGTTGCCTCCGGCTGCCGCATCCAGTGGCAAAACAAGACAAGTAGCACCCGCTGCAGCAACGGAAGGACCAGCTGGTTACACACAACGAACTGTACTGCCAAAAATCGTCAGTTAGTCATCATCACCTTGACACTCAACTGAAATGCGACAAGGAGAAATGGGAATGCTTGTACTTAAATAATGGACCTTGAATTTCAATATTGTGTTGTTTGTAAATCAATCAAATTTTATCCTCACTGTCAGGAATTTTATGATTGAAGATTTTTGTGGATATGTTTACAGAGTAATATTTTTGTGTTTTAATCAAGATGATAAAAAGAGGATGCCTTATATGAAGTAAAAACGTGTGTTTTTAAGGTAATACATGACACATTCTTAAATCTTTGCTAGTTGTGCTTTTTTCTAAGCTTTTAAATCTCATACAGAACCAATTTGAGCTATTTTATTTGTCATTCTTAAATGCTATTTACCTTTATCGAAATAGGTCCATTTCTATGGTAATATTTAATATTTTAGTTACCTTCAAAAATGTGACCATATCTATGAGAGAATTTTATTTACCTGCGTCCATTTCTCTGACAAAATTTTACTCACTTTGTGTCAAAAATGCATTTATTGTTCTCTGAAAATTTTACTTGTGTAAAATGTGTCTTTCTTGGCCAAATTGTGCTTACCTGCTATCCAGTGTGTCCATTTTTCTATAAAGCCAGCCATTGTCCTTTACATTCCATATGATGTACATTTCTTTGAATGCCATCAGTGATGTTTCTGTGGCATTATTATTGTGTGAACCGTTCCTTCACTGAAGAAAAAAAAAACAGAAAAAAGCCTTATTCAAAAAAACAAAGCCAAGAAAGATGTTGAATTGTGATACCGTCCGCAGCTTATCTAGCATTTAAGCAAGGTAAAAAAAACTTCATAGAATCAATTTCTATATGTCGTAATCTCAGGCCCCAGATTTACACCTGGGAATTGTGAAGAAAGTGAACAGAACATGTCACATGGAAAGCACATATCCTATATTCACCTATTACTTATCTCAGATGTGTACATACCAGTTTTCATAAGTGACGTGAATATGGTGTTGGGGGGGGGGGGGGGTGAGTGCAGTCGAACAAACCTTGATATTAACAACTATTTGGTAATCTAATGTAATTTATTGGATATTATGACCTGGACAATTTCCCCAGGTGAGAGAAATATCTTGTGCGATTACGATTACCTCGAAATTGACCACATTTTTTGCTGTGTTTCTACAAGGGTTGATATTTGGTACAAATCTATTCTGTGCTGTAAAGTGTACATATGTAGTACTTAGAAATTGAATCTACTTAGAAATCACTATTTTTCTATTCCATTTTCTGACCAAAACACAAGAAATCTCAGATATCGGTAGATTTACATGAAATTTGTACTTGTTGAACCAGGCTGATTCTTATCAGAGTGAAAAAATCACAGAGTACACCTTATTTCATCCATGTTAAAACTGTGTGTTTTTTTTGTAAGTCATGGTGCCAAGTATAATATACAGAATATTATTTTTTTGTTTGGTTATATTTCCAAATCTGTGTGTCTGATGATTTTAACCATTATATTTTTTATTAATTATATATAGTATTTTTTGTTTTTACCCTAAAATATGTATATATTGAATATAGTTTTGAATTGTAAATACCACCTCCCAGCATTGGGTTGATATTTACATACATGACTGACTTGTTTTTTCCCCAGTGTGTGTACGATATGTCTTGGTCTGTCTTCTAGGTAAATAACACCCAATGTATGTTTGTGTGAACCCAGTAGAAGATAGCTAGATTGTATTGTTCAAGACAACATTGATTGATTTTGTAAACTTGGTTGTATCATGGATGATATCCTATGATTAGGAAAGATAATGATTAAAAAACCCGGCTGTTTTCACTGATATATGAGTCTGCGCCTATCTACATTGTGTGTGCATTATGGTTTGTCAGCTCACTGTTCAGTCACCTTCCTTGTACAGGGACCTCATTATGTATCCGCTGTTGTGAATGGATGAACGACCCTTGACCCTTGTGAGATGAAACATGGTAGTCTGGCTGTCATTCCTTTCAACAAAAGGTTGCTAGCTAGCTCTATAGTTGCACAGATTTGTACATTTCTATGCAACCAAGGACAGTGTCAGTTCACAGATTGTATGTTTCACCTAAACAAGCGGCCAAGGTCGCATCATTCAAAGCTTTTATTACTCCCAAGTTCATTCTGGAAAATACCTTTGTAAGAGAATATGTCTTCCTATTCTTAATGCCCCAGTTTGAGAAATACCATAGAAATAAGATTTGTTCATGCTCACAGTGAATTGTATGGGTTGTTTTACTGTTCATTATGTTAGCCTGCGCGCCATTTGTGATCAATTGGGTTGTGATTAACAAGGATAACGAACAAACGTAGAGCATTTTTATCATTGAATCTAAACATGCAAGCCCACAAATTTTATCGTAAATTAATTCCAAAATGTGTGTGTATATGTCCTTTGTATTAGTCTCATCTGATTCTATTGTAGTATTGTATAATTTACAAGCTAAGCCAATTATTCATCACAAATCTTTGCATGGGGTCCCCTGCCAAGAAATGAACACATGTGGACAGTTGAATTATACTCGCCACATGAATTTTAGGCAAAATATTAGTTTTCTTCATTTGAGATGCATTAAGAAATTGTGAATGAAAAACAAATTTCAGGATATATTTATAACCACTGTGGAAATATTCTAATTCTTTCATTAAATTAATAATTGTGATTTATTTGACACCATCAAGTTGACCTTATGTGGTTGCAATTTATCAGAATCTTTAAAAAGAAATCAAAAAATTAAATGAAAATGTAATACTAATGTATGAGAAGTCAACCCTAACATAACTGATAGTGGGATGATGTCATTCAGTAGTCACAAAGCCTAATTACAAAGTGTCTACATCACAACTGTGTGCATGTATGTGTGTGTGCAAATGTCCTACTTGTATTGGGTGGAGTATAGGCAAACGAGATTTAAACCACAGATTTGCTACTCTGATCTTATCTTTCACTCATTATAGATGTCAGAATTGCCTGTACACAAGTATGCTGCAGTCATACATGTTACTCTCCCAGTCAAATATAAATTTTGCTCAACCTCATTATTTTCAGAATCGTATGCTTTTGCCTTGGCGCTATTTTTAGACACTTGAAAATCACCATGGTAACATGAGTCATGATGAAAGTATGAGTTAAAGTGTGCATGTTGTTTGAGGGAAAAAAGCATCACTGGTCTGACCTTGAAAGACACAGACACACCCTCCTTGCTTTCCTTTGTGAACATTTGAGAATATGCAATGAAATATATCCTTCGTGATGAGCTGACCTTGTCTCAAATTTTTTTTTCACCCAGTTTGGTTCATGAGGGTATCTTTTGCAGTATAGATTATTGACATTTAGGATTGTACAATCAGATTATGTTAAACTGGTACGTGGAATGCTGCAGAAATAGATCCCTATATGTATAACTGTTGTTGATGTCTAATCAGTTTGTTAACAAATGCACATTATCTACTTTATTATGTTGATACAATCATATTCTCCCAGTCAGTAGACAAGATAATTATACAATTGCTACAACATTTAAGTGCTTTATACATATATATTACAAGGACACTTCCAGATGCATTTCAGCTTCCACACTCACTGATTCCCGCCTGTACTTTGCAACTACTAGTATTCCATTCATCCCCTCACAAATTTTCTTTCCAGTGGCAGACACAGTTACATAATGAGAAACTTATGTAAATATCTGCCCTATGTTTCCAAAAGGTGTAATATGGAACTCCTTATCTGGAGTGGCATGGGAGTTACTTTTGGATGAATGGCTCACTGATAATACAGGCATAGCATATGTACAGTGCAGTGTAACTACTGTACTGTACAACCATAGCATAAAAATGATTCTACAGTATTAACAGTGAGTAATAGTACATTTTGAATGTAGGTATGTTCTTTGTGGGTGTGGGTGTGTGTGTGTGTGTGTGTGTGGGGGGGGGGGGGTGTTATAATTATCAGTAAATTACAACAGTAAAGTATCAATTTCTGACAGGACCTACCTGTCATCCAGAAATAATGAAGTAACATGGAAAGATAAATTGCTTCATCAAAATTAACGAAAAGCATATACCACAATATGATAATAATATTTATTTTTCTACACCGTAAATCCATAGAATGTTCTAAACGGTTCAACACAAGGGAAAGGTCAATTTAAAGAACATAAAAATTGGAATGACTCACTACTTTTTGTTAGGGGTATATAGGGCTGTTTTTATGCCCCATGTTTGCATAACAGTGTGTGATTCAGACTAGACAAGGGCCTGTAGGAAGTCTACACTTGAGAAGGGTAAGGTCAGCTCTACCATGGTACGTTGCACATTGCAGGAAAAGTACAACACAGTATAGATATCATCTTTTTATGTTTACAGAACTATCAGCTGTTGGCTAGACCAACCTGACTAGATGAGACTCTGGAGAGAGGTCAGAGGTCACATTCTTCACAGCTACATATACACTATCACATCCAAAATAAAAACAAACATGGATTCCTGAGTAGTGTTCTAACAAGACCGTACAGCTTTGATAGTTTCTTTTGACCTCATTCCAATGCTGAGGCCAGTAGTTTGAATATCCCTGTACAACAGGAAATACATGATGTGATAACAAGTATAACTTCCTTATTCCTCCTCTTGAAGATATTGAAACCAATATTGCCAGGGATATTTTAAAAAATCTCACAATTTGATGATGAACTGCATGGGTTGATTCATATAAAATGGGATTTTGGATTCAGTACAGTGACTTGTAATCATGGATTATAAATATAATACATGTAATCACTCACTGACAGAATGGCAAGCCTAGAGGGAATGTGGTGAAATAAGACAGATTGATGTAACTTGAGTACTAGGAACGAGGTGAACTGAATTGAGGCTGCCGTTTGCGTTATATTAATAGAATATAAAAAGATAAAATCCATAGTTTTCCTCTTTTTGACGGACTGGTCAAAACCCTAGTGAAGCTAGAAAAATTCTTTCTTTTCTTTGTGAGGTAATGCCATTGTTTAGTGTAGAGATTTCAACTTGTATACTGCAGTTACTTAATCAATGCTGCCCATTATTGCACTAACTATAGACAATGTCTATGCATTTAATCTGTTTAGATTCAATAACATGATGGCAAGGTAAATGTCAAATCCAAGCCAATCCATGCAAACAAACTGGGATTTACTAAGAAAAATTGAAATCAAATTTGAAACTCAACACACAAGGTATGCATTTACTTTTCAGAACAGTTCTAGTTTAGTTGACCCCTGTAATTACAGCTAGAGGAGTTTGAATAGTATGTCTATTTATAGTAAATCTGGATCCGTGGACAGGTTTCCTCTAAGCCATATTGTTATCGTAATAGTACTGTTACTTGTTATGTAAAGATTTACATCCCCTTACAGTTGAACTAAAAAAAAAACGTCTTTTACAATGTGCACCATTATTATCACACAAACAAGCAAATTACATGGCTTTTTTTTAGTCTTTACCTTCATCTCATCAGTGGTATTCTTGTGAAATTGAATGATTTGTAAATGTCTATTCTTGTGAAACTTTGTAAAGTCTAGGGTTTAACAAGGTGAATAGGTAATTACACACAATCTGATAAGCTGAATTCTATCCATTTGGAAAAAAAAAAACTATTGTATTGTCATCTCTCATGACAGTGTATATTACAAAATATAAATTTTGTCTGTCTTGTTGAAATATATACATTTCTAGTGAAAATAATAGAAAGTGAAAAATTTGATAATTTTGAGAGAAATAAAAAGAATGAAAATTTTTATAAGAAATATTTTGTAAAATGAATGAATGATACATACTTTTTTATTATTTGATCTACGTTGTACTTGTATTTTGAGAATCAATACAAGAAATCCTACGCACTTTACAACTGCAACATGCGTTTTTCTTCAAAAGTTCACCAATTAAGATAGAAAGGCTAGAAATCATTACACAATAACTTGCTAACGTTTTAACATGTTGAAAGTAATACATAGTGAAATTGAGAAGGGTCTACTATGTGATTTATCCTATTATATATTTAAGGATTATTATCACAGTGGAATGTAAACCACATTTAGCATGTTAACGATGTCTGTGTGAAATGTATGGCAGACAGATGAACTTTGACCTTAGGAGGAGTAGGTGATGGATTTGTAGACATATTTGTATGATATTGTAATGCATTTTCATCCACTGTTTGTTAACTTTAATGCTCGTTAATTACTTGGAGATTGCCCTCAGCACTTTTAAATCTTTCACTCAATTTCTAAAAAGACAAATCATATAAATGTTCGGATGATTCAATTTGCATATGTGCAAATGAAGAAAGAATTATCCAATCATATGTAGTCTACTGAAATATGTAAATCAGATGATTGCATCCACTTATTCTCCATTTCAACTTGATCTTGGTGTCCTTTTTACAACCAAATCAAAGCACCTTGACCTTGACAGTTCAGGTCTTTTAAAGTATAAAATGACTATGGAAAGATTCAAGTATTGTAGTTATACAGATTGAGTGCATTGAAAAATAGACTACCTCAATGGAGACATTTTGGATTTCACTGTTCTAAAGTGATTAGTATATACCGGTTGACGTAGACATGTCACATGGTGTAAAAATGTGAAGTGTTATCCCAACATTTCAAGCTGAACATTTTCTCATCTAAAAACTTATCTATAACTTATGTCACTCTAAAAACATTTGTTTATGCTCTATATAATGGTGACGTATTCTTGCTTCTATATAACCCACAATCCATGTTGCACACATTCAAACAGAAAATACAGGAATTATTTTCTTCCATCACCCATGAGACAGGTTGTACACAGTCAAACAGAAAATCAGGATTTATACTCTGGTCATGCATATCAGAACAACATGTGTCTTCATCATTAGTTGTGCAGTGCTTGAAATATGAGTGAAAATGTTCATAATCATTATTTTCTCCATAATTTCTCAAAACAAACATGAGAAGGTACATGTACTATTCATTATTCGCAAATATTTTTATTCAGTTCATTGTGACAAGGCCCTGAATGTCACCTATATTTTCTGACATGAGCAAAGAAAATATTTTGGAATAATATCTAATTACATATACTATCAAATTCTGAATTACAACAATTTATAAAATTATGGAACAATATAGCAATACAAAATTACTACTATAATTCAACACATATGCTTGTAGACCTGACTCCACCTTTAATTTGATAAAATCTACCTACAACACTATATTAACCATAGATGGGGAAACTAGTAAGATTGATGGGACAGTTTACTAGTCAATGTTATAGCCAGAAAGCTTCATACATCTAATAGTTCATACTAAAAATACATGTACAATTAGTCCCATACCTAAGATTCACATGGTTATATTTGCAAAATGATGATTATGCTAAAAAAAAAAAACCACCCCAAAAATAGTTTATTGTCCCAAGGCAGTGAGGGATAAGAGTTGCAACTTTTATAAAGTGGCCATATTGATTTAGAATATGAAATGGGTATTAATTGTAGATTTTTAGTCTAAAAACAGCTACTATATTTTTCTCCTCTATGTATCACAACATAGACCAAGTCCATGGTTGTACTCAATAACTCGGGGGAAAAAATTGAAAAAAATAATGTGTAAAATGTTTGTTTACAAATCATTTCTAGTATGCAGAATAACAAACCATTTGATCCGTTACAAACATCGACCTGATTTATGTTATTACACGTTTTTTCCTCAAGCAGAAAAACATATAGTTGTTTCATAAATTGAAAAGCCAAACGTACATTGTATTGCTCACCGTATGGTCATTTAATAGCATTTCAGGACTTTGCATGAATTCTAGTCACAGGAAAAGCTTTATATTAAAGTTGAATAGATCTACTAGGAGAGTATCAACTAATACTGTGATTATACTCTGATAACAACCAGTTCTGAAGATATGACCTAAAAAATATGACAAACAAGCACTCTAGGGGGAAATACTGTCGCCATGGAGATAGACATTACGTTCTGGACCATGCTGATTTTGAAATAATCAAAAACATCTTTTCTCAAATCATTATATTTATTTTGCCTGAATGCATCCTTAACATTTTAAATCACCTGGTAAAAAGAATGACGAGAGGCTGTTTTTGAGCGTTTTTATGTAATCACTCAGTCAACTGTATAAACAGATCTTCTATTCTCATTACTAAATTAATATACCTCAGAGTTAAATATTCCAAGGTGTATATGAAGAAATGAAGAATGAATTGGACACACCTTTGGGAGATAATGTGAAGGAAAACTATACTGTTACTGATAAATGTGATGGCATTAAAGAATAAAATATTATTTGTATTCAGAGGTTAATGCCCCAATGGCTGTCACTGAAATTAAGTTCTTTTTCATAACTTTGTTCTTATTGTACTTTTCTCTAATGCACAGATGGTTGAACAATATTTTTTAAATTTTACACAATTTTACATTTGTTCACAAAAGAATTTAAATGTCTAGACAGGTTGTTCATACTGTTTACATATGGACATCAAGCCAGTGTACATACAACCCATGAAAAAACTGATGTGTTTGCTTGTTTTATGGTAAGCAGGAATGAGACAAGGTTTATGCAAATTAGTGTTGGTAATATATGCATAAACATGACAGGACCCCCTAAATCCCATGACTTTGTTTACTGATAGAACACTACACACTATTGTAACATTGAATACAATTGTTACTGTTACATTATAACTTACATGGATAGAAATTAACTGTTACCAGCATTGCATGTATCAAAGGTACCAGCTGTTGTTTTTGTATAGTTGTATTGTTGTTTTTACCTAATTGTTATAAATCTTTCCTAATTGGCTCACTTCATTCAGGTATTAAACACACAGGTGTTTTTTGATGGATTGTAGTACCACCAACAACAACTATATTTATTATTTATAAATATTTCAAATGTCACTTTCTGAATCCAGTCAAACATCAAAAGTGAAATTTTCCAAAATGTTTGGACTTACAAGAAGTTTTTTCAATGATTTTGTCCTGAGAATACCTACATAGGTTATATTTGGCCAAAAGAATCATGGGAGCTTGTGTAAGTTTATTATGTCAAGAGCTAGCTGGTACTTGTGTGCATGTCATCAATAAATGAGTTAGGTAACATTTTCCTTATTTTCTGTGACATTGTGTATTAATATCACTTCTGACAGTTTATCAAATGCATTTTAGAATGGAATTTTATCTTCCAACAATTTTTTTTAATTCTAAAAATTAAATTAAAACAACAATAGAAGAAAATAATAATTCCAATTGATTTGAAAACCTTATTCTTTTCCATCTTTTCTCTAAGAATATGGCACTGAAAATTTTAAATTACCAAATCTTGAATTAATGGTACTAAACAGTATACACATTACTTTAAAAATACAGTATTTTGGTGTCTATATTTCAAAATTTACTTCACATAAATTGTAATGCTCAGTAGTTGGGTTAAAGGTTTGAATCAGATCATCTCATGAAATTAGTCATTTTCACCTCATGTTGACTGAAAATGATCTCGCCAAGCTAAACTCAGAAAATAACTTCATTTTTGTAGAGAGATGTTTTCACTGTTGGCACTTCAACCTCGTCTCTGACCTTAGTTAATGTAATCATGAGCTTATCATTAAATATATTAATAACATTATTATTATTATTATTAATTTCATCAATACAATACTTAGTAAATGAATGTCACACAAGATATTGATAGGCCACTCTTGATACCAAGGTCAAGTTGAAGTAATACACATAATGTAAAAAATAGTACTGCATGTAATATACATGTAATCTCCTTAAATTCTACTATACATAGTATACATGTATAGTACAAGTAATAGCAGCCTGCATAGCAGGACTTAAAAGTCATCATCTTGTTTCTGTGGATGTTTTTTAGGAACATCGTTAAAAGATAATGAGTGTTTGAGGACATGTACAGATATATGTACATGTATGTAATAACTGCTGAGATTACAGAGTAGACTGAGTAGGAATTGACGTCCACTCAAACTGTGGAAATGTCATGTACAATCCCATTAGTGTGTGTTTTATATTAAAGGTAGAAAATGGACTGCTGTAGGGCAAAATAAGGCAGGCAAGAAGGGGAGATATAACATGCACTGTTGAAAATGTTCGTGTGTGTATATTTCCTAAACACCTGACATTACACAGAGACAAACATACACATCACCCACATACGCATGCATGTATGCACACACACTGACACACACACACACACACACACACACACACACACACACACACACACATACATAACACAGAACCCTATAAATGATTCAAATTAAAACTCTTCAATTTCTCTAGTGAGAAGAGAAAACGACAAATATTCAGTTCGAACAACAGAGAAATTTAAAATAGCATGCACGTAGCTATAGCCTGTCTATTCCAAGAAACTTCAGGTCTTCATCTACCCATAAAGATACATGTAGGATAGTTAGAAGGCAGAGACAGGCAGACTGTAACCATAATAACCATGTCAAGTTTAATTTTGTGTAAGAGTCTATGGTCAAGTAACCCTTTCAACACAATCCACTTAGATTTTAGCCTGAAAGTGTGTAATCTGCAAAGTGTTAATTATGCTAATTAAGTCACAACAGAAATACCCCACTGGTTCTTACCTTTACCAGATCATATCCAATTTACCCAAGATCACATATTTGTCCATCAAAAGTGGCAATACTGTTAACTTCAAACGATTGTTATTGATTATAGATGATTTACTACCCACTTTTTTTACTTCAAATAGAACCAGAGAGCAGAAGTCAAGTCCTGAGAGAACCACTTTTATGACATCTTTACATATTTTTTTAACAACCCTAGTCAGATTTCTTTGTCATAAATTAATACTTTAATAATCCTTTAGCAAGATTTAATTTCCTGCAGGTCCTCACGTCAGGTGTTGAAATATAACCAAGATAAATCTTGACTATTGGAGTTTAAGAGTACAGTGACGTCAAACAATCGAACATTGCAGATTTTTTTCCTCATCATGTTTATACTTTTTAAAAATTACACTGCAGATGAATCGTGGCGACATAATGGCTATGAATATAGATGTGTCAAAAAAAACGGAAAATATTTGAAATTATTTAGTGTTTCGGATAATTTTTGGAGGTATGTATATTACATGAAAATAAGTAAACCATTATAAATTGTGAGGTTCTTTGGTCCTCTCCAAATAATTTTTAAATCACTTTAATTGAAAATATAATTCTAGGTTACAACATTTTCTGGTTGGAATTTGATGTTCATCATGTTATTCTTTTAAGTTTTAATTGTTGTTAAAGTCTAACTGCAATGTCTGTATATTTTGAGTTTCCCTTTTGTGTATTATCTAATTAAAATTGTTAATTAATCAAGCATTTACACTCAACATTGCTGCAGTGAGTACACTTTAATACATATAACTGTATAGGTGTTCTGTTCAAACAGTATCTGTTACTTGTTACACTTAGCAACACATCTCATTCATTATTCATGATATGCAAATCAAGATATCATACCAACACACACTCACAGGTGCTTTCTTTGATGCGCCACAGGATATGGTAATAATCAGTTGTCAAGACAACCAGGTTGTTTCACGTCATATTACATACAAGATGTAGGAAATGGCAACAATTAAATAGACAGGTGTTCCTTGTCCTGGTAGTCATTTATCTAAACTTTGTCACTGTAGCATTCCGTAAACGAGTCAACAACAACCATGTTTATGATAAAGCAAAGAATGTTTCATTGATTTACGTGGATTTAAACATGTCCATAAAATTTACATAATATTGATTTGGATTGTTTGGCTGAGATGGTAATAGCTATTTAGTCATCACAGTATTGTTTTGTGTGACCTAAATAGTACCAGTTTGATCTTTATCAAATGGTCCTTGGAGAAATAAGTATCCTGTTGTCAAATCCTGTTGTCAAATCGTGCAATTGTTATCATTTAAATTACTTAATTGTTTTATTATACATGTAGCATTTAATCTCACTCTTATGACATCAATCAAAGTCGTTTGATTATCCACCTGTTGGATGACAAGAGAATTATGTTGATCAGAAGCCCACTCAGAGGTAAACTAGACAGGCCAATAATTTAACACAAAAGGACCACTCTTTAAAATTCAAATTAAATGACTCTTTTAAGAGTAACCCAATAGTTACTGGTGTGTGTATTAAATATCTAATTGACCTTGTAATATGGGTTTTTTTTTATCATAAGTAGATTTCAGTTTAATGTTTTAATTTCATGTTGTGACAAATGTGTTTTCGGTACTGTTAAAGAACACGTTCCCTCAATGTTAAACATTTGACCTGACTTTGTAGGATGTTCTAATTTGATGGTTGTTTAATGGTTTCTTCATTGGAGTTTGAAAAATAACCACATTTTGGATTACATTGTCAAAACATTATGCTGTAGACCTTATAAACATTTACCTGTGTTTATTTTCTTCTTTTTTTCACTTGTGCAGTGTTTATGTGAATGGTAAAATTTAAACTATAAGGTATCAATTTTATCAGATTTCTGCACTTTTAATTGAGGGGTGAGGACACTACAGTAGGGTGGAGGGTTTACATGTAAACACAAGCAAAAGTACAATAACTTTGGTGATGATCACCATGACAGTGATTCATTTGTTTATAATGGACAGGGCCAGTACTATTGCTGTAGCCGCCTCCAGGAGCAGTACTCTGTACAGCCTACAGCTTGTGTTAAAGTTGAGCTGTAAAGTATTTTGACTTAACAAACAATGAATTTTTGCTTGAACAACTAATGTATCTCATAATACTAGTAATACCTGAACAATTGTGTGAACTCAGTGTACAGATCACTGTTGGTGAGTTTTTCCCAAGTGTTTAAAACACAAATAAACATATAAGTAACTTTTTTTCTAGACATGGAGCAAACCATGGTAGCAACCAACCTGAGCTATTGTTGAAGTATAATTGAGTAGACTGCAGGGCTCATAATATGGAAGGCAATAAACAAGCTAGTGTACAGGTTGGGTTATGTCTCTTGTGTAGTGGAACCTGTTGTAACAATATGAGGGAGGTCTATAGTGTTACAATCACACATACCACTACAAACAGAACACACACACCAGTATTAACAATAGAGTAGACTGTGTTGAATGGAGTTGGTAATACCACCTGCTACGACAACCTATTAGTTGTGTTGTGTGCAAACCTAGACAATTAGGTGACCTATAATTAGATACTCACAAAGTCAAACTAGAAAAGAGTTTTGAATTGCTAAATAACATCCAAACCAAATTACAGAGCAGGGAGTTGGAAAAGTAGATTTGATATGTGTCAGGAATGTAACTTAATTCATTATTTATTAGGACAAATAATTTTGTTTGTCGTGGTATAGTCAAAGAGATATCATTTACTTTCAGTGTTTCTACTATACTGATCCTTGCCTGCTTGTTGAAGAACATACAAAAAGGACCCTGAAGAGTTCACTGTATACTGCTGATGAAGACTGACGAGACTTGTTATGCCCAAATAAAACTTATGTTGCCATGTCAACCTAACTTTTGGAATCTCGGTGCAATATGATTTATCTTTAGAAGTCAGACTGAGTTACTGTCATATTGTGCCGACTTTATAGTCACAACAACTAATAAAGATCAAAGTGATGTCAGTTTTAGCCAATATGTCATTTCTTGTTTATTGCATTGTTGGTAGATAAGACATTGATCGATTTACTTGCTGGCAAAAGCTGACTGATCAGTCATTCACACACAGGGTGGTGAAGACTTAAAGTAACTCTAGCCATTAACCCTGCAATGATGAATAGGTATAACTTAGACTGATGTCAATGACGTATATGCCTCCTGGCGGGAAATTCCAGCATGGTCTGAAAACATGCACTTTTCTTGTTATTCATAATTTGTTTCCAGTGTATGTGTAGATAGTCAATTGTCAACTCTGATGCTACATTAAGCATGTACTTTTGCAGCCACACTTCCATGATCAATTTATCTTTTGAAATTTAAATGGTGTGTCAACTACTCCTGACGTCATTTCTCACATTGCTGTTTGAAAGAATTTACAAAGATTTATTGTAAATGCATTCGTTTTATTTGTTTTTTATATAAATC
The DNA here is from genome assembly GCF_964340395.1 of Glandiceps talaboti. NCBI lineage: Eukaryota > Metazoa > Hemichordata > Enteropneusta > Spengelidae > Glandiceps > Glandiceps talaboti. The sequence goes on along the minus strand of NC_135549.1, from coordinate 3,643,700 downwards.
CTTTGTATATTTTCTGTCACTTTTGTCTGCCTTTTTTTGTTTCACTGTTTGCTTTTAAATACAACGCTTGTAGTAGTTGACCTTCATGTCTTCAACAGTTTATTTTAACAAGTGTACATTAGAGAGCATCAAACAGTATAATTAAACAAATATTTCTTGAACTGAAAGTAGCAGCAAACTCTGTGTAAAGTTCATCTTAATCAGTAGGTGTGATATGAAGTTAATAATGGATTGCAAAAGTATTGTATCAGTTGACTGAACTGAAATCTGTCTCACTATATTTTTTAACCATGGCTTACATTTTCCATCATCTGTATCTGTTTTGTAATGACAAAAATTATGCTACATACATTTTTTAAAATTTACAAATATCATTGAATTGTCTGAAAATCATTTCACTCATAAAAAGGTAAATGTCCCTGCATGAATTCCTGACTATCATTGCAAATGGATTTTGAATCTTGTGGGGGAAATATTGAACTATTGGAAATAAATGACCCATTTGGCAAGGGATATAAAATAAAACCCATTTTATCTTGACTCATTGTAATATTTGACTTAGCAAGTAATGGAAGACAGTTTGTCCAAATATTTGAATAGCTAAAACTTGGACTAAAACATGCGAATTCCCTTATTCTGTCATTTTGAACAACTAAAACTTGGGCTGAAACATAGTAACATGACCTTAAATCACAGGCAAGCTTTAATTCCCCTATGCTGTCATTAGTCAAGATTTGCAGTCTATCCATTGGCTCAAGAGATCAGAGAAAATTGAATCAGGATAGCTTGTAGACTAACAATGACATAGATTCATTAATCACTACAGAATTATGATACAATGTTATATAAAAAAAATGTCCTTTATCAAGATGATATGTAATCATACTGATAAAGATGACAGGTATAAAAAATATCAATCATTGTAAACTAAAATAAGTTGGATCTAATATTATTATTATATAAATAAATGGTGTCAAATTATCAGTCTTTTCATGTAAAGGTGCCCAGTGGTGATTTATCATAAACTGAGTATTTGATAGTTTATAGTTATAGTTAGCAGTGATAGATGACCTCTAGATGACCTCTAGATGACCTCTAGATGACCTCTAGCAGTTAAACTATGCAGTCACCATTCAAACATCTTTCAACAGAATGATGGATACTTAGTTTTCTTAAATGACACCTGAGTAAAGCTTACAGTATCAAATGACAATATAATGTTACTATTGTATAAACAATGCATAGTCACTGATCTGTAAACTGAGTCCCTTACTGCATTTTGTCTTCTTTGTAAAATCTATCAGCCAAAAAAGAACTTGTTTTGTCCTCTGGGGTTTGAAAATCACCAAAATTGAAAGGTGCCTTTTTTGTATTGTGTACTCTTATCAGTTCTTCATTTATCTTAAGTCTGCCATGGCAACGATGTCTGCCATTGTTGTCCTGGATACAGTTATGTCTTGGGTAATCTTAAAGATTACACTTTATAAATTTCCAATTCAACATTTTCTCCCATTTGCATACAAACAAATATATTATCTTTATATCTTTGGGTTATCATTACACTTTTGAAGAAAAAAAATTGGGGGAGAGGGGAGCTTGGCAACTGACTATATTTGTTGTGCAATTAAATATTTACAATCTGAGAATTAATAATTAATTGAAGAAATTTACCTGAACAATAATTTAGATTATAAAATAAGAATGATTCTATTTGTTAACTTGTAATCCATTTCAGTACAAATAGTTGAAATTTATCATTCATTTACCTGAAAAATTAATTTTGAAAACTATGATAATAGTGTAATTACTTATAGTACTAACTCTCACTTAACATACCTGTTTAATTCTGTATGGCCTGTTTAAGCTTAGATTTAATCAAATGGCTATAGATCAAATAATGTGCACGTACACCAGTCAACTACTGAGGCTCACTGAGACTTAATGTTAATAACTGGAGGCATATAGTTCAGTGCACTGTCTTTGAACATTGTCAACATCACTTATACTTGTTAACCTTTAAATCTTGCCATGTAACTCTTCTGTTAACCTGACCTGATTTGGGATAACTAAGATGTCATAGAAATGAGAACATAGAACAGATCAATTCTGATTCATATAGGTATGAGTTATGTAAAATGTATTTTATTGAATTTAATTCTGGTAAGAATTCAATTCTTTTCTTGTGTGGACTCACTCAATTTATTAAGCAAAATTCATGATGTTTTAATATTCTTTAATATTTTCTTTGAAGCATAAATGTTTTAATGCATGGTTGATTATAAATCCATTTGAAAAAGTAACAAGCATGCAGGCATCTCTCCCTCTCTTTCATTCCTCCCTTGAGCACCCAGCAAGAAAGAAGACTCAGAAAGTGTAAAGTTAAGATGTTAAAATTATTCTCCCATTCTAATCTGTTATTATAAAAACTTCTAGCGACACATAGCGTAACAAATAATGTATCTTCAACGAGGAATTTACTAGTTAGCAGGAATTAAGCACCATTGGGTACTGTATGATTGCATGGTTAATCAAGAAGAAAGTTTATGTAAGGCTAAAAGTCATCTCTCATTTCTTGCTTGGTTTATCTTTATACACAGTTTCAACACTCTCATCCTTTGTTGGTGTTTTCTGCAAGACAGAACATGACTAACGGAACATTGCTTTGTTTAAAGTCAACCAATCAGTTTTGTTTCCAAATCAGTCAATCTGTTTTAAGGCAAACATTTGTTTTGTTTTCATGTCAGCCAATCAGCTATTAGTCAAATATTGTTTTGTTTTTAAGTCACCCAATCAGCTATTAGTCAAATATTGTTTTGTTTTTAAGTCACCCAATCAGCTATTAGTCAAATATTGTTTTGTTTTCATGTCAGCCAATCAGCTATTAGTCAAATATTGTTTTGTTTTTAAGTCACCCAATCAGCTATTAGTCAAATATTGTTTTGTTTTTTAAGTCAGCCAATCAGCTATTAGTCAAATATTGTTTTGTTTTTAAGTCACCCAATCAGCTATTAGTCAAATATTGTTTTGTTTTTAAGTCACCCAATCAGCTATTAGTCAAATATTGTTTTGTTTTCATGTCAGCCAATCAGCTATTAGTCAAATATTGTTTTGTTTTCAAGTCACCCAATCAGCTATTAGTCAAATATTGTTTTGTTTTCATGTCAGCCAATCAGCTATTAGTCAAATATTGTTTTGTTTTTAAGTCACCCAATCAGCTATTAGTCAAATATTGTTTTGTTTTCAAGTCACCCAATCAGCTATTAGTCAAATATTGTTTTGTTTTTAAGTCAGCCAATCAGCTATTAGTCAAATATTGTTTTGTTTTTAAGTCACCCAATCAGCTATTAGTCAAATATTGTTTTGTTTTCATGTCAGCCAATCAGCTATTAGTCAAATATTGTTTTGTTTTTAAGTCACCCAATCAGCTATTAGTCAAATATTGTTTTGTTTTTAAGTCACCCAATCAGCTATTAGTCAAATATTGTTTTGTTTTCATGTCAGCCAATCAGCTATTAGTCAAATATTGTTTTGTTTTCATGTCAGCCAATCAGCTATTAGTCAAATATTGTTTTGTTTTTAAGTCACCCAATCAGCTATTAGTCAAATATTGTTTTGTTTTTAAGTCACCCAATCAGCTATTAGTCAAATATTGTTTTGTTTTCAAGTCACCCAATCAGCTATTAGTCAAATATTGTTTTGTTTTTAAGTCAGCCAATCAGCTATTAGTCAAATATTGTTTTGTTTTTAAGTCAGCCAATCAGCTATTAGTCAAATATTGTTTTGTTTTCATGTCAGCCAATCAGTTTTAAGTTTTAATTACAGACTCTTTAATGTTCAGTCAATTTTATATTCAACTGTCTTTTACAATTGTAGACATATGAGTCCAAAAATTGATTATTTAAAATAAATGTAGTATCAAGATTTGTGAAAAATAAAACTGTTGTTTTACACAGGCTAGAGAAAGGGTTAAAGATTTTATGATTCACATATATCCGTTTGGTGTTCTTTGGTGTATGTGTAAAAAAAATTTTTTAATTTTTTAACTGTTCTTTTCCTTTTTTATCATTATTAGAGGGGATTATCCATTAAATTTGAATTCTAATGATGAGTTTGAATTTTGTTGTAGTTGGCCAAATTAAGTATTTTTATAAGAAAATCTGAAGTCATTATATCATAGTGTGGGTAATTGATATTTGTCCAAATGATAATTATGATTGTATGTATATGTTGATCTCCTTGAAGTCAGGCAGCAACAACTTTCATAATTGTATTTGGTGATCTCCTTGGAGTCTTAGGCAACAACAACTTCCACTAATCAGCTACACCCCTGGGTATATATCCCATCATTTTGTAGATTGAGTCATTTCTACATCCTGTGCGCAACTGTATTTTTTTTAAATTTTCAAAATTGATTTGAGACATCGTGAAGTAAAATACTAAAAGAAGCCAGTTAATCTTTGATTTTGATGAATAATGTTTCTCTTTTAAGTCTTCATAGTCTTATTGTTCTTGTACAGATAATGGATTGATTAACTCCTTGAGGCCAAACAAGAGAACTGGAAAATTAAATTCTAAAATTCATCTTATTGTTCTCAATGAAAAGCTGCTGATTTAAAGAGGCCATATGGATGAGGACTTTTCAAATAAGAATTAAGCTATGAAAAAATTGTTTTATATATTAAAAATCCAAAATAAATACCCAATCCTCATCCATATGGCCTCTTTAATCATAGTAAAGGCAGCCATACAGAGTCATACTAATTTTCAAATAGACATTTCATTTTCTTTATTTTATGAAAGTCATTTTTTTTCAGCTCAATTTAATTCTAAAACTTTGCTGTCTGCATACCAGAAACTCTTCTTCAGACTTGTGAACAGACATTGATCGTTCCATTGTAACACCCTGTCAGTCTACACTCCTTGCAGTTCCATGGTACAGGCCATATTCTTGAAGTCATCTGTTGATGAATTCAGATCTTGTAAAAAAATTTAAAAGTATGTGTTTCACTTTTACTTTGTTAGAATATTAAGAGAACAATTAGTTGACTTCCATATTTTTACACTTTTTACACATTATATTCATTTCAAGAATGATCTCTAATAGAAACTCAGAGAAAGATCTGCAGTACTATTCTGTTCATGCGTCCTGGTAAAATCTACAACTCCATAATCACTGTTGAACATCACATTGTTGCATCCAAGTCACTGATCGTACCACTCGACTAGTCTAGTTCCTATATGGTATCGTTATGATTTACACCTCCTCGTTGGCATTCAGACTGTGACCACTTGACAGGCTGAGCTGCAATATAAAACTCCAATGACAGTAACATTCTAAGGACCACAACAAGAAATCAAAATAACATACACAGAAAATCATTCATCTCATTTTAAATCATTTTTGTCCATCTTAATTCACTTGGTATGTACATTCGTTGTGCAAACTTCATTGATAGTCAATACGTTATGGATACAAGTCATATATATTTTTTTTTTCAAATAACTTGATACCAGGAATTCATTTTTTACATTTACAAAACAATCTAGTTAATGAATGAAATATCGGTGATTTTTTTTAATTATGAAAAAATCTAGTTTTATTTTCTTCCTCAGATATCCATGAAAATAACACAATCCAGTATTTAAAGACAGTTGGAATACTTGACAGAATAAAACAATACCCTAATGTCATTGATGATAAAGACATATTCAAATCTGACTTTTTACAAAATGCTGCATGATGACAAAATTTGTGATGAAGTGATTGAGGTATGTTAGTACTGGAATTGTCATAATGTTACTCAAGCAGAAATATGTTGATTCTGTTCTTAGTATATACTGTGTATGATAATGAGGAATGCTTAAAGTGTTCTCTTTAGATTGGCCAATTTCTCCCATGACAGAGGAGAACGGGGTGTGTGGGGGTGGGGGAGTGGATGGGGTGTGATGCTGATAAAATTGTGCAGTTGAATTCTAATACATATGTTTGATTGGATTTTACCCTGGGTTAAAGAAATGGAAACCCAGCAGAATGATCTGTAAGACAATGTGCACTCCTGGTCACAATCAAGTCTTCTGTTCCAAGTTTATCTGAATAATTAACGAAGCCTATAATTCTGCATCACTTCTGAACTGTTGAGGTTGCCATAGCGACAGTTATTGCCTGATCAGTATGATTAATTTGTTGTATATATGTACATGCAGGAAACCATTTAAGGAAGGTGCTGGTGATACTAATGTCACTATGGCAACATGCTGGAGTAAGCAAAGGTGTCATGGTAACATTCTGGAAGAACCAATCATGTGTATGTAATGATAAGTATAAGATCAGACTGATTTATTGATATTAAAGTGCTTATTAAGCTATATGTCAGATATGATTATACCTTATTGCAATAATTCAAAGGTTGCTGAGCCAGGAATTTCTCTTTGACCACAAATAATTTCTTTTTGCCAGATATTTTTACTGATAGCATTATGTCTTCAGCTGTTATAATATACTTTATCAACCCGTTTGTTATTCTCCACTTAAAAACTATCCTCTCTCTCTCTCTCTCTCTCTCTCTCTCTCTCTCTCTCTCTCTCTCTCTCTCTCTCTCTCTCTCCTACTTACATTTAAGATTTGTACAAAGCTTAAGTACCTTTTCAAACATTATGATTTTGTGTTCAAGATCATGCTTTGTAATGAACAAATAAAAAGGAAAGGCTATAATACCCAGTAATTAATTTTCAACAAACTCTAGCCCTACTTACAATTTTTATGAAATTGACCTGCAAAATTCTTGCATATTTTGTTATTAAAATGAAGATAACATTGATAATTCTGTGGAGTAAAAAAAATTGATTAAGTTTGGAGCCTAAATTTCTGTATTTTTTAGGAAAAAACCTGCATGATTTATATTTTGTGTCTTCATGACAATCTAAAAACTCTACAATGTATATGAATTTGATGCCAATTAGTAGCCACAGTGCAGTTGTCATATTAATTGTAAACTTATAGAAATGACATAATGTTAACAGTAATCAATCAATTTGCTCACTGTATTCAAAGTCCAGTAAATAACATCAATTTACAGCTCAGTGATTACACTGTATGATTGTTTAGAAAAGAAGCTCAGAAGTGTTCTTTTAAAATTAAGTGAAGTGAAAAGTGATTATGTTATGCCTCCCATAAATGTGAAGTTTTGATTGTGGATACACACACTACCTCAAAAATTGATAGGATGGGTAATTTTTTTTCGAGGTACTGATAGCTGTTATTGATTTATTTTTAATTTCTGATTTTCATGTCATTGTAATATTTTAACATTTTAATACTTAGGCCAAAAAAAAAATATATCTGGTTCTGGTCAGTGCGCGCGTGCCCTGAATACCCTCGCGTCAATCCTTTTTTCCCGATAATTTTTGCTTTCCCGTTCCTTATTTATTCCTGATATCAGGAGAACAAGCGGCTGAAATCTACCCTACATGCCAAGACTGCTAAAATACAAAGCCTAAACTGCTTTGAAGAAAAAGGAAGTTTTTCAAGAGATAAATATGATAGAACAGAGTATGTAAAGTGTCAAAAAAAATGTGTATTTACTAATTTGCAAAAAAAAAAAAAAAATTAGGAAAAAAAAATCACGTCGTCGCACCACTTTAGAAAGTTTACCCTGACCAGAACCAGATAAATTTTTTTGGGGGCCTTAGTAATCAGACCTCGCAAATATTTGTGTTTGGTAGTATTATGATCCTCTCAATATATGATAACGTCAAGCCACAGCTCTGACTTTTTACTCTATTGTGTCAATTTTAGTTAGTTGAAAAATACACCAAAGTATTACATGAAATAAGGCTCAATTATGTTAGTTGATTCACCACACACACACTCACACAGATCTGAGCATAATTGGATCTTCAGTATTGGCGTTGAAACAAATCTCTTTAAAAACTTGAATGTGATAATTGTAAACATCTATTTACTAGTATGAGAAACATTTCAAGACATCTGCAGTTGTCACTATGGAGACACAGTACATAACATGTCTCCTCTTTAGTGGTTTCCTTGTTAAATGTCATTGAAACTCATCTTCCTAATATTAGTCTCTGTTTCCTTCATCAATTGTGGTAGTCATGGTGATGGAAGCAAGCTGGTGACAGTGGTAATTTAAGTAGTTGAATTGACAGACAAGATATTAACTTATATCACTTTGAAGTACAGATGCTGGAATAAGATCATGGAGGATATACTCTGCTGAAAGAAAAGTGATAAAGATAATTAATAAATTTGCAAAGATATTTACAAGCATGACATCATGAATTCAAATTCTTATTCGTTTTGCTTATAACTTTTATTTTCAGGACAAAAATAAGATTTTGATATGCAATATGTGATCAGGATTTTTTCAAAGCCTAAGGAAACATCAAAAATAGATAAACATATACAATTCTTGCTGGAATTTGATATTGTGCCCTGCAGGCAGAAGACTCAAAAACTGTTGAAAGACAATATCTGTCAATCTGACTTTGATAGCTCTGGTATGTGAACAGAGCATGATACATACACACTGTGCAATCATGAATGCACAAAACCACATATGCTCTAGCTGTCACACACACACTGCTCTAGTTGTACATGATGGTGTCACACACACACACACACACATGGGTACACACACTGCTCTAGTTGTAGATGATGGTGTCACGCAACTGCTCTAGTTGCAGATGATGATGTCACACACACACACACACACACACACACACATATGGGTACACACACTGCTCTAGTTGCAGATGATGGTGTCACACAGACACATGGGTACACACACTGCTCTAGTTGCAGATGATGGTGTCACACAGACACATGGGTACACACACTGCTCTAGTTGCAGATGATGGTGTCACACAGACACATGGGTACACACACTGCTCTAGTTGCAGATGATGGTGTCACACAGACACATGGGTACACACACTGCTCTAGTTGCAGATGATGGTGTCACACAGACACATGGGTACACACACTGCTCTAGTTGTAGATGTTGTAGATGATGGTGTCCATGCACTTGCATGTATTGATGATTCTAATCTAGGCTATTGTAATATCATCATGATATTGAAGATGTTGATGATTGACAGTTGTCTGTATGACAGTTCAATAGCATGTTCTTATGTTTTAGTCTCTATGGTTGCCATAATGACACCTCCAATCTCCAATTCTAAACAAGATGCATGTACTAGCTAGTATTTAGTAAATAAGTCAAGACATATAAATGAAATATAACGTGTTGATGTAAACAGACCAGTGTATCATTCACTGTGTAATACTTAGAAAATAAATCAGTTAATTCTATGATTCTCATCAGAATAAAATGACAGGTTACTTGGTTGCTAAAAAATTAAATTTAAAAAAAGAAGAGGAGAAAGGTAAGTAAAAAAGAGTATGTGTATATGGTGGTGATATTTTAAATTTATATTTATACATACTGTAACCGTCTGAATGACCTAGAAATGATAATTAAAGTCAGAAGGAAACTTTGAACCACTTGTTTCACTGTTTTTGTGGCAAACTGCTGTTTTACTACTTGATAGTGATTTTTTTCTACTTATTAGTCTATCATAAGTAACGCATACACACAAAGGTCCATATTTAGTAGGGCTAATGTATATTGATGTTTTATAATGTCTCTGTGGTATTTGTCAGTCTTCTTCTAGTCACTTTTTTTATAAGCCACGTGTGTCACAAGCAAACAACAATTAACTCATTTGTCACTAGAAAGCTGATTTAAATCATAATACATTTGTTCTTTGATACAACATTCTACGTGTTGCTATAGCAACTGAGATGTTTTATTTGCCATAGAAACTAAAAGGTGGCTGCCATTTCCCTTAGGGAGAGTAAGACAGATAGTTTAATTCAACTGTCACAAGATGGTTTTAAAGGCTGCAAGACTGACATCACTTCTAAAACTGAATATTAATTTTCTTCTGTTCGTGTACCATGATGTATACACGATTTCTTGACTTGGTCACCACAAATTTAGCTAATTTTTGTAATGAATATTTTAATAAATTACCGTAGCGATAACAGTCAACTACATCATGTACGTGTAAGTATTGAAATGAAATTCTATTTTCAGTCAATTCTAGACACTTTGATGTATTGATATCTTGTCTTGAGAACAGCTGGCTGCCACTTCCAATCTCCAGAGGATGAGAAATGTGTGTATGACAACTGAATGACAAATGTGGTACCATTTTTTATTTCAGATGTTGACAACTTCAGCTTTGCTTTGGCCCCCCAAATGGTATCTGACTCTCAAGAGATACAGACATGCATCTAAAGAAGACTTAAGGGAAGCCCTAGCACAGTGATACTGATTATTTGGCAAAGCATAGACCCTGTAGGGTCTATGGGCAAAGCAACTAAATTGTGTTGGTGTCTGACAGTGTGTTTGTGTTTGCCATGAAACAAGTAAAAATCGTTGTACAACCCTGTACACCAAGAACTGTATGCTTAGAGCTATATAGTTTAAACACGTTATGTCTGAGTCACTTTCATTTTGCTTTAATTGCACTCCACATCCAAAAGGCACTGACTCTGAGATAAACAATAATGTCACTCCCACATTATAAATCAACATTTTATACATCAAAGAATTAAAAGAAAACCAGTTTAATCCTTGATTTAAACAAACATATAGTAACCCTTCTTCATAGAAAACATGTTGAACAAATATAACAAATATATTGAACCACCTGAAAATTGATATCATTTCACAATGTAGGGATGGAGGTAACTTTAATGAGTATTACAATGACATGACTATAATCCACACTGTCTGCAACAAATTAATATTCTAGTGTAGAGTTACAGGGTGTTCAATATTCATTACTGCAATTGAAATGTCAATAAAATTGTCTATCCACTTGTCAGCATGGCATAAAGCTAGAGACAACCAATCTTGTATATCACTGACTATTATTTTAAAGGTTTCTAAGTGTATGATTGGAGCACTTTTATTTCTGTAATTTTATAAAACTACTTCTACATCTATTAAAGATGTTGTCTTGGTTTTATAAAAAATAAATCTCACCTGGAATCCAGGTTGCCTCAGTTTTAACATGATTCCTTTAATATGAAATATTGGGGCTATATAGGCTATGAAATATAGTAAAGCTCAGATTAGGTTGTCTGTAAGTGTACAAAGTGGTCTGTCATTATGAATATGGTATTTCCAGCTCTAACACAAATTCTATACACTATTAAGGGTTTGGTGACTATCAAAGTAAGTGTTGATATGAAAAAGATGAAAATATGCAATTTCAGCATCATTCTGATGAGAATTCAGCTAAAAGATCTGTTATCAAACTGATTGCATATATTTAATACATTATGATAACACGGATGACTAATTAATTGGCTATTTGGTTTGAGTGGTTGATTGATATAGAATAGATTTGATTGTTTGGTTTCAATTCAATAAATTATGGTTCACTTACATCAATTTAATGTACTTACCTATTATATGGCAGATTCATTGGTTGGTTGGTTGGTTGATTGATTGATTGATTGATTGATTGATTGATTGATTGACTGATTGATTGATAGATTGACTTATTGATTTTTATAGTCTATTCTTAAAAATTAGGTGGAATCAAAATTGAATTTTTTACTCAATGGACATAAAATTGAGGTCATCTATGTACACATAAAACTCCTTATTTTAGGTGAACTAATTTCATCTGAGTTCCCCAAGACTTTTTGACATACATTATGAGGTATTTATACCAAATAATTCATAATGTACTGAATTATGATGTCACTTTGCCTTATGCATCCCAGGCACCACGTCTCCCTGTTGCCACTGGAAACGTAGGAAAAAACTAAACCCCATTATCTTTGATAACTTGATAGTATGCGTAGGAGTTCAAAAGTAGTAAATGTTTCAGGTATTCATACAAAAAGCAATCTGATAACGGTTTCTTTCCGGGGGGAACCATGGCAATTAGATCAGTCTGATCATCTGCAGGTAATTTTGATAAACATGCAATACAAGAAACATCATGATGACAATTTTCAAGACAATGAATATATCCAACACAAATCCAGTACTGTTACTTTATAGTGTTCAACAGAGTATTAAACTGTGAAGCAAGATGCATCAAATATTCTTTACTGTTGGTGGTTGAGGCACATGCAATATTTTAAGCCTTAGTTGTTACACTAACTCTCCTGTCAGCGACAGCTGCATGAGTCCTAAATAGCTAAATAGCTTGAATTTCCAGCATCCATCCATCCATCCATCCATCCATAAACCTTGAAGTTTTCTATTTTAAACTTAATTCTTCTCTGAAACTGATTGCTTTGATATTTGGTGTGCATGCGTGCGTGCGTGCATGTGTGTGTGTGTGTGTGTGTGTGTGTGTGTGTGTGTGTGTATGTCTAGAGACTTAGTTAATTAGAAGATGATATATTTCATTGATTATTTTCAATTAATGTTTTTGGTCAAAATCTGAAACATTGCTCATCAGTTTGCTTTTGATATTTGGTGTGCATAATTCTGAGGAATATTTAGTGTGAATGTTCTTAGGGATATTTTGTGTATTCTTAGGGGTCAGACTATTCAGATTTGTTCATTACAAGACATCTTCTTTTCGCTTTTTTAACAGGAATTTTGGGGTAATTTGATAAATTGTGCATAACTGCCAAGAAGTATCAAATTGACAGTTGTTTCACAATCATTGTCCTACCGTAGCACTTGGTGCAGTGTTGCTTCATTGAAGTCAGCACACATACATATACAATGGGTAACACTGAAGTAAAGCACTTTCTCTATGTGCTACACTCATTTATAGCATTTATATCAAGTGTAAAAGTATACTGTTTCAATTGGTTTATTTACAAGCCTGGCATGTGGCCTTTCTAATGTGGTCAATTAGCAAATGAAATAGTATACTTTTATGCTTGATATGGATGCTATAAATGATTGTGGTACATACACAAAATGCTTTACTTTGGTTATGGGTTGTATTAGATGAACAATAAATATTCACGACTCCTAGGTACTAATTACTTCAAATAAATAGTCATGAATATGTATCACTAAAATTACCAATTTAACTAATTAAAAATCGCCTAATAATGGTTAATAGAAATGTTCCCTTTTCAAAATTTGTCATATTTCATGTGCATGTATCTATATATATGGAATTAATTTGCCTCACCACAGCAAGTCTTGTATATGAAGGATATGAATTATGATGTATCATCGATACCTTTCAGTAAATCTTTCAACTATCTGGACATTGCTCAAAGCATCGTCTTATTGTTACGGTTACTCAAAGTAAAGAAGTCCGATAGTAGTAAAATATTCATAACTTTAAAATCATTCTGTATTATTGGTTGATTGAATATATGTATTATTAATATTACTGTAAGTGGATGTTTTCATATATGGTGAAAATAACATAAAATATTTATGGTGTATATAATCAAGTTATGTCATTAATATTGAATTTCTTTTGTGTCTGTATAAATATGTTTACTTTAATGTGAAATATGAGACTGTTTTCCTGGTAAAGAAATATCAACCTATAAAATATTTATTGTTTGGAAATATTTCCATATATTTGATTGCTTTAAGCATAACAGATTATAAGTTTCTATTATCATTCTGGTGAGAGTGTAGGCAGCCAGTTTGTGTTAACAGTTTTTTGAGAGTGTAGGCAGCCAGTTTGTGTTAACAGTTTTTTGAGAGTGTAGGCAGCCAGTTTGTGTTAACATTCTGGTGAGAGTGTAGGCAGCCAGTTTGTGTTAACATTCTGGTGAGAGTGTAGGCAGCCAGTTTGTGTTAACAGTTTTTTGAGAGTGTAGGCAGCCAGTTTGTGTTAACAGTTTTTTGAGAGTGTAGGCAGCCAGTTTGTGTTAACATTCTGGTGAGAGTGTAGGCAGCCAGTTTGTGTTAACATTCTGGTGAGAGTGTAGGCAGCCAGTTTGTGTTAACATTCTGGTGAGAGTGTAGGCAGCCAGTTTGTGTAAACATTCTGGTGAGATTACTGTGTAGGCAGCCAGTTTGTGTTAACATTCTGGTGAGATTACTGTGTAGGCAGCCAGTTTGTGTTAATTAACATTCTGGTGAGATTACTGTGTAGGCAGCCAGTTTGTGTTAACATTCTGGTGAGATTACTGTGTAGGCAGCCAGTTTGTGTTAACATTCTGGTGAGATTACTGTGTAGGCAGCCAGTTTGTGTTAACATTCCGGTGAGAGTGTAGGCAGCCAGTTTGTGTTAACATTCTGGTGAGAGTGTAGGCAGCCAGTTTGTGTTAAGATTCTGGTGAGATTACTGTGTAGGCAGCCAGTTTGTGTTAACATTCCGGTGAGAGTGTAGGCAGCCAGTTTGTGTTAACATTCTGGTGAGAGTGTAGGCAGCCAGTTTGTGTTAACATTCTGGTGAGAGTGTAGGCAGCCACTAGTTTGTGTTAAGATTCTGGTGAGAGTGTAGGCAGCCAGTTTGTGTTAAGATTCTGGTGAGAGTGTAGGCAGCCAGTTTGTGTTAACATTCTGGTGAGAGTGTAGGCAGCCAGTTTGTGTTAACATTCTGGTGAGAGTGTAGGCAGCCAGTTTGTGTTAACATTCTGGTGAGAGTGTAGGCAGCCAGTTTGTGTTAACATTCTGGTGAGAGTGTAGGCAGCCAGTTTGTGTTAACATTCCGGTGAGAGTGTAGGCAGCCAGTTTGTGTTAACATTCTGGTGAGAGTGTCAGCAGCCATGGCAGTTTGTGTTAACATTCTGGTGAGAGTGTAGGCAGCCAGTTTGTGTTAACATTCTGGTGAGAGTGTAGGCAGCCATTTTCTATTATTCTGGTGAGAGTGTAGGCAGCCAGTTTGTGTTAACATTCTGGTGAGAGTGTAGGCAGCCAGTTTGTGTTAACATTCTGGTGAGAGTGTAGGCAGCCAGTTTGTGTTAACATTCTGGTGAGAGTGTAGGCAGCCAGTTTGTGTTAACATTCTGGTGAGAGTGTATTAGGCAGCCAGTTTGTGTTAACATTCTGGTGAGAGTGTAGGCAGCCAGTTTGTGTTAACATTCTGGTGAGAGTGTAGGCAGCCAGTTTGTGTAACATTCTGGTGAGAGTGTAGGCAGCCAGTTTCAGGACAAAATGAAAGCATAAAGGTTATACTGTATAATATAAATTTTGTCATATCACTGCACTTTTCTATTCTCTATTTCTAGGAGTATTGACATAAAACTACTGGAGTGTGAATGCTATTAAATAACCAGTATGGTGTTCACTGTATTCATCAAGGGAAATTAACAAAAAATATTTACTAATTTCTATTCACACCACTCAATATTAATAATGCATTAAGTGTATTTATAGTATGTGCATCATTAATGTTTACATACATGTACATATATGTAAATTGTGACATTTCAATTTTCAACAACAATTTTCGCCACTGACTCTTCTGTAAAGACTGTATGGTTTATACATGTCCCCGCAGGGACACATATTATTGCTTAGATTGTGAATTCCTAAGGAGACTATCACAGGAATCCTGCTACACACGCTCTATACAAAAAGATAACAAGTCTTTGGAGAAGACACAGTCCCCCCCCCCCCCCCAATACTTTATTTCTATGTGACTGAATGGAGACATGATTTAAAAGACATTGCTGGCAACAAATAAATACTACAAAGTATCTGATAATGCAGGAAACTGCTGAATTTCAGTAACTGAACCTGAAGATCAGAGTCAAAGCTAAAGGTCAATATCTCAAAAGAAAGTTTAAACCTGGCAATATGGGGGTAGACACTTGAATGAAGTCTCTATGTATTAATGTTTTTGAGTAATGTGATGAATCATGGTTGTTCACTACAGATATGGCTGCCGTTGAGTGAAAAGTGATACGAGCAACAAAAATAATGAATGTATCTGTTTATCTGGTTCTGCATTATCTACAGACATTAGCCACTCATAATTGCTACAAAATGTCTAAGTAATAGCTTAATTTTGATGGTCTACCCTTTTGGTCAAGATCAAGGTCAATGGTCACTCATGAATAAATTAAGAATACAAGAAAGCTTGCATATGATTACATGGGGTTAGACACTTGAATAACGTCTATGTATTAAAATGTTTGAGTTATGCAGTAATTATGGTGATTTTTTCACTACAAATATGGCTGCCATTCAGTAAAAATTACATGAGCACCAAAAATAATGATTTAAAAGAAATTGGCAATGTGTAATTTACACTACAATGTGCCTGTGATAGGCAGTTATTGGCCTGATTTTGATAATTGAACCTGAAGGACAAGGTATCCAAAGATAGCTTGCATCTGATAACATGCTAATTAAAAGCAGGTTCAATGTGATACTCAGGATATACAGATAATATTGGCAACAGTTCACAGTAGAATAAAATCCTCTTGTTTAACAGTCGATGTTCCTACCAAAATTATGGTAAACTCATTTCTGAAAATTTATTAACTTTACGAGACAAATTGTGCTCTCTTTAATTCAATTGTTTTACTTGGAATCTAAGACTCCACAATAAACATTACAGGCGTACAAGACCATACATAATAAACCTACATGATAAACACTGCATGCATACAAGACGCTACATGATAAACACTGCATACATACATTGTTATGATTATTTACGTGTACCTGACCAGGTAATACAGGTGATGTTTAGTAAGTTCAAGGTCATAACATTTAATGTAGTCAAGGAAACCAATGGTACGGTACACACAGAATTTAATTAAAATGTTGATCACAACATAACTATGATATATTTTGTCTACCCTATTAAGTTTTGCATTATTAGAAGGACTACAGTCAACATATAGTTTAACAGGTGGTTGACTGTGAACTTGTATGCAGCTGTTTCTTAGAAAGGTGAAATAAAGTTAGGACTGTGTCGACCCACAACAGTATAGCATATTATTATCATCATCATAAAACTCTATGCAGTGAGTGTATTCAGTTTTTTTCACTGGAGATTTTGTCCTAGTTTGCAAATATTAAATGTTACCTGGTGAATCATTAGGTCAGTGAGACTGGTCACACTTAGGTTTCATGTTGAGATAGACTCAATAAAGATAACACATAAACATTTGTATTTTGTTTTTGTTATCATAAACAATTAGACACTGTGTAAGGGATGTTTTGTGTGTGTCTATCTCAACATGAGATCTCGTTTTTGAGGGATTTTAGTTCTCATCCTACAAACTCAATTTTACTTTTAATGGATGTTTTGTACCCATAAATACAAATATTTCTTTAAAAAATGTCAAATTAAGAAATGGAAGAATTTTTTGCTATTGTAAATGCATGGCATTAAAATAAAGTGAGGTGTCAACAGAAGAACTATTCTTTACTCACTACATGCTGGCTTTGTATTCATAGCATACATACCACTGCGTACTGATTTGAAATTGTTTGTGCTGTCTGCAACATTTTTCAATTTTGGCCAATTTAGTTGGGGGGTTCTGCAGCCTAACTAACAGAATTTTGTTTTTTATCGTACATTATACTATTGATCTTGCCCCTAAGTCTTTAATAGTTGTCAATTTATTCCCATCAATTACACCTTAGCTTACTTTACAAAAATATTTTATTGGGCAATATAGTTTGACCTAGTTGTCATGAATACACCAGGTCATTTAAGGTCAAATGCACCAATTCTCAAATCATGTAAATATAGCCGCATATCTGTGCAATATGACTTTAACACTGATCATTACATACATGTCAATCAATTTAACTCAAAGCTGCAGGTACGTGTATATAACTGATGATAAGATACAATTTGATCTCACAAAATAAGTTATCCAGACTACAGATACCAGCTATTCAGTCCTAACATCATTTTCTTTTTAATACTAGTAAGTTTCCAAATTATGTTACTTTGTGGTGACACATGCTCTTAGCATTGAACTACAATTAAAATGAGTGTGTTGGTGAAAACACAAGTTTTCATGAATTCTGTTATATATTGTATTAAAGTATCAGTAAAAGAGTTTACCGATATTTGTAATTAAGTTGATAAAATTCCAATTCTTTGGGAGTGTTCCCATGGGTATCTTTGAAGTCAGCACAGTATCAATGGCAATTAAAGTGCTCTAAATTGTGGAGAGTTGAAACTTTTGAAGACTATAATAACTTATAATGATGTAGCAAGTACAATGTGTACAGGTTTTATATTGAATTCAAACTAAATACAGTAAATCATGGTATTAAGGTTATATCAATAAAGCATCCCAGTATAAACAGATTGATATCATGACTGACACACATCCAAACTGAGATAAAATTGACAACTCTTTGTACAACCGACACATCCAAAGATAAAACATACAATTCACTACATACCAAAATAGTCAATTATCATCCCATAGTTAAACCTTTCTTTACATTTATAGTGACAAATAACAATTTTTTTTTTAAAGTTTCTGATTTTGATGATTATAGCTGAGCAAAAAAAACCAAAGCAAACAAATGTTTTGACAAACTGTAGTACTATAGTCAATTGGAAGAAGTGAAATGCAATTTACAGGTATAAATGGTACATTTGGATTGTACTCCAGCTCAGAGTAATACTCTAAAGAATAAATTGAGATCTTATTTGATCATACACACATTTACAAACAAACAAAAAGGACACATTGTGCATGCTAAGCACCATTGCATACTATAGTAACAGATTTTGTGTGCTGGAATTTAATACAAGAAGAAGTATTTATTTTTAACTTAAATGTAAATGACAGCTTTTAAGCTTTTCACCAAAATGGAAATACAAGTATTTAAACTATTCAAAATGTTTATGTAGATGTTAGATGTTATGCAGTCTTAGATGAAATTAAATCATCTTCTGGCTATCATGCCTGAATATCAGGTTTAAGTTCTGCCCATAGAAAGTTATGGTTAAGCGTGCTTTACAGTTATGCACCCCCCACCCCCACCCCCTGCCATGCATAAACTCAGCTTATGCCCGCTTAATTTAATTCATTTGTGAATTTATTGAAAATACAAAAAAATGTATTTGCATCACTTTTTTATATCAATATGAAGAGATTTTCCAAATATCAATAAATTCTTATTTCCAGAGCAGCAGACAAACAAACTTTTTTTTAGCCTGCATGACATGCACATATTTGAGATGTTTGAAAACAATAGAAACCGTCAACAAGAGGACAAAGCACAGTGGAGGTTCATTGTCTCTGAATATACCATTGGAATATTAATTGACATCTTTTTAAGTAGTATTACCCAAGGAACAATGGCTGTAGTTGTCATCAGAGGTCAAAGGTCAAGCACCCACTTGAACTTTGCACAAAGGTAAAACACACCTATACTTTACTGTATAAATCAAAACATTACCTCCACCCAGTTAATTGGACTCAGTACACACTGTACAGTGTTTGTTTAACAGCTAACTTTACAATATGTTCTCAGGAAAACCACTGTATATTTATTATGACAATTTATTTGTTGCTTTGTTTTAAATTTAATGTCTCCATGGCAACAGCTTCCTAGGTCAGATTAGGAGGAATATTAATATGATCAGTAGATAAGGGATAATTATTAATCTGTTGTTTTAACAAAACAACACAAAAGTGACTCAGATATGTCATTTGAAATCAAACAAATTGAAATGTATATTTGTCTACAAATTTTCAAATTAAAATTTCCCATTCGACATCCAGTATATGTCAATATGGTATCTTAAATAAATCACCTACAGCTTTAGCATAGATTTGTGAAATTGGTGTTTTAGTTGAAGTACAGTTTAGTAAAATATATTAAATGGCACTCAAACCTCATCCCTTAAAGCTTTGATTAAACCCAAAGCTATGCTATAAAGTAAAATTTGAATAAAATGTGTGTACTATTATTTTTCTTGCACTTGCCAGCCATATATATATATTAAGGTTATAACAGTACTTTACTGTCATATAAGAGTGCAATAATATTTTGTACTGGCTTTGAACTTGTAAATATACACATATTCTGTTTACTTTTCAAACTGTAAAGTAATTTAAGACGTGTTCATCAGTCTGCCAAGCCTCACTTCACCTGGTGTAGATATGTGTCACAGTAATGAGCAAAAACATTCAAAATTGCTGTCTTATATTTATATTATAATTTCACTCATAATTCATCTAGTACACTATATTGCTGTTGTGATTTATTTTATTGTATATATTTTAATGTTTTTCTTGACACTGTGTGAGAAGAGCCCCTGGCTCAACAGTCTATCGAGATTAAATAAAGTCTAATGATAATAATAATAATAATAATTTTACCAAGCTTTCCTTCCTGTAAGTGTACATTACACCAAAGTGCTGTTTAGAACATCAATATATTTACTGGAGTACATTTAGTGAGAAAAGAAGATACAGCTGTTTTTATATTCTAAAGATTAGAATTTAGTTTTAAAAAATTCACACTATTTTTAGTTGCATTGATGTTTGGACATTACATAATTGCCATAACTTTATGAGGGACTGTACTATTGGTTAGAATTTTAACAAAGACATGATGTTAATGACTGTGTGTGTGGCTGTGGATAAATTTTAAATTGCATCTCATGCATCTCAGGACTTCTAGAGTAACGACTTTGACTATACTGTAAGTGGAGGTGTAAATCGTAACGATACCGTACAGGAACTAGACTATGGAATGCAGGACTAAATTGTATCACATAACACTTGTATAGCCTTGAGGAATTATTATATATTTATAACTTTTATAGTATTTATGACAGATATTAAATTACATGATTAATAGTAAGATAACTTTTTCACCAGGCAAAATCTTTTATAGGTTACAGTCAATTCCTGGAAATGTGCCAATTCAATTTTTCCTGGAATATATTGAGTTTTCATCGTTTAATGGTGTTGCAGTCACCCTTATCATGCACGTAATAATGATAACCCCCTCCCCAGAAAAAATTAGACACCAACCCTTATATTTTTAATAGTGACCCCAATTTTAAACAAATGGATACCTGCCAAGAAATCAATCTCTCTTCTCCTCCTCTCCCCCTCCCCTTCTTTTTGGAAGACTGGCAAAAAATATTCATTTCCTTGTAATATTCTAATTTGTATTGGGAATAATTTTAGTTGTAATAAATATACAAATTATAGAATTTCATTACATTATTAGAAATATTGCAATACTAATCAAGAATTCTGACAAGCCATTCTTATAATTTAACTTTTCTTGACATGGACTGAGCAGCTGAAAGTCATTTACATGAAATGAAAACATAATACAGAATGATGAAATCTTGCAATCATGTACCTTGTATTGAATTACACTACTGTACATCATCACTGCAGCATTATCTCTTTCTCAAGTGTTACATTAATTGATTTCTTTTCTTTTCCAGCGTACATTTCCCCAAATAGACACGTTTTATCATTTTACGAGTGACTTTGTTGATTGTGTACATCAATCATGTGAATATATTGTGTTACTTTAGTGTGTATATAGTATTAATTGTATACAAAGATATGTTAAGTCGATACTTGGTCTGCTTGAGCTCTTGGTATAAAGATAGCAATGATGTTTTTGCTTTTAATAAACTACGTTTAGGGTGTTTGTTTTTTTTGAGGGAATGTAAAGTGAAAAATGATACTGTATGTGTCACCTTTATACCTTGATAGCAGATGACATCAGAGCTGTGGGAAATGAACACGTGAGTAACCATGTTTTCATAACAGGTTTTACTGATCGACTGACTCATTATAGATGAAATGATGCAGTGCAGACACTCATCATGGCAATGGAGGCAGACCCAAGAACTTTAGATAAAATGGGCTGGGTACTTATTCATGGACATTCACACCATTGGATGAAGTTCATGTGCTGTCTGATGGACACTGATAATGGCATTTTTGGACACACTTTTGATGGAATGGATGAACTGACTGACTGATGCTTGTGGCAATGGATTCAAAGAAATGATACACCTTAGGCTTAAGTATCCAATCTGGTTCTTCATCTGCCAGCAGAATCAAAGACAAACAGAAATAAGAATGATATCGCAAATCATTAGTTTTAGTAAAAATAAGCATATATCATATCAGTAAATGTCAGTGGTTGAGCTGCATGGAGAAATAAAATCCATGTACAAAAATCTATTTTGGTTTAATATCATAATTTAATATCATTTGTATTTAAATTGTGATGTATTATATATCTTTCATTTTCACAGAGCCAACAAAATAAAAAAAAACATGCTTAAAATATTAATAAATGATCTACCCCAATATCATTTTGAATTACATAACAAAGAAAATACAATCTTGGAAGTTTTTATGATACACATTTTTTATGTCTTAATGTCATTGTTTTCAATTTCTTCCATGAATATACTTTAAATATGGCATTTGCAAATATATATATATATATACAAAGTGTGTCAGAATTCATTCTCTTCTTACACCCAAACCACTTAAAAAAACTCTTGAAAAAATGCTCATTATTAATTTATATACTGCAGTTTGATGATATACATTTTTCTGTCTTAATTATCATTTTCCTTGCATTATGATATTGCATATATACACAAATGGTTTGTTTGATATCGATCACTTTTTGCCAAAAAAAACACAAAAAGGAAAGATTTATTACTAATTCATACACTGCAATTTCATGATATACATTTTGTATGTGCAAGATATCAAATTTTTTATATTGCTAGCAAATGCACTTTTATGAAATGATTTCATGTGTAGATTGATAAAATCTATTCAACTATGATAATACCATCACACACCATCCCCGTGTCTACTTTATATTCAATATCCATAAAAATACATAAATCCATCACCTGGGCAAACATTCTCATGAAAAGGTAAAAGTATAAAAATATCAGTTGTTTACATTCAAGTACCCATTACAATGATTTCAAGTGCATGAAATGTCACAAATCTTAAGAATTAAAAAAAAAGTTTTAAAAGGAAAAAGCTGTCAGACATGTGATCCCTTCCTGTTCTTCTTTGGTGTTGACAAAAGTCTATGATATATCAGTTTGTTTGAATGAATGAATGAATGAATGAATGAATGAATGAATGAATGAGTGTTTGAATACTTGAAATCAAATGTGAAGCAGTGCCAAATATATATATACTGGATAGTTTTCCAGACTACAGTTCATTAAACAGACAATGGACATTTGTGTTCCTTTAATACTCAGGGATTAGTTTTATTACTTGGTCAATAATTCAATAATGGACATTCCACGGCATCAGTGAAAGGAAACAGCTCAGTATAGTAGTGCAACAGCTGGGAAATGTATTTACTCTTTTTGTATGCCATGCTTGGTATTAAAAGGCAGTGTTGTTATGCAATAAAAAGATTGTACTGGGAATCAAACATATAAAGTTCACTGATCGATTACACATGCATAGATTGACATCCATGACCAATGTATGTCAGGACTCTGTCAGAATAACCTCAACCTGTTTAATTTGATGTACTATTAAAAAGAATACACTTTTTGGGGCAAATTGATCTTAGTGAAATGATTTCGATTTTCAAAATAAGAGAAAACTCAGTAGACACAAACATAGATGTATGTATGAAAAAATGCTTGAGTGGCAGCAATATTTCATATGGCAATTGTAAGTTGTTTTAATTTATACCAAGATACATGCAAGAAATAGGTTATTATAAGTGAATGGTAGAACAAAAATATATTATTTACCTCATAAAAAAATGAAAACTACAAGCAGTACTTGTTACAAACAGGGAAAGTAAACAAATGAATTGGATTGATAACACTTGGCAGTGCAGCACAAAGGAGATTTATGGCCACTTTACAAAATAACTCACAATCACAGATGAAGTTCAAGTTCTCCTGGCATTTCATCTACATGCAAAGCAGTCATAAAACTTTTCATATTAAACCAAACACATCTACTTTCAACAACATGCTGTGCCAAGTGTTATTAATCCAATTCAGTTCTTAACTTTCCCTGTTTGTATTCAAGTTCTGCTTGTAAATGCTTGCCTGTCAGTGGTTATACTTGTTAGCTTTGTGTTTAGTAAATCGACATTCAAAGTTAATGGTCCTATGGTATTTAAATAAACAGAAATGGTTGCAACATGCACAAAGGAAAATAACACAATTCAACTTGGAATTCTATGAAAGCCAGTAAGGGACATTTTGTAAAATAAAAAAAAAAAATTATCTTGTGAGCACAACATAATATCTTGTGCGCACGACTTACTATCTTGTGAGCACGACATACTATCTTGTGAGCACGACATACTATCTTGTGAGCACAAGATGCTATCTTGTGAGCACAACATACTATCTTGTGAGCACAACATACTATCTTGTGAGCACAACATACTATAAGTCGTGCTCACAACATAGTTTCTCGTGCGCACGACATAATTTTTGAAACACTTTAACACATCCTAAGGAGTCCTAATTTCTGATTGGACAATACCTTGCATTCAATGGCCACATAATTAATCAATTTTGTTTCTCCTATATTCAAGTGAATGATGACTCAATCATCGAATACCAATGTCCAACTGTTGCCATTTGTCATTTTGCTTACATCTTAGCTTGTGACTGAAAACAGTAATAGAATAGTGATACTGTGAACCCTGAAATTATTCGCGCATTTTGAATTTCGCGCTTGATCGAGAACACGAAATTAAAACTGCATGGATGTATTTTATTTTGAGACGTAAGTCAGCCTTGTGACATCATTTTCATACGATGTTACTACTGTTACTATGAATATTGTGAGTATGTCAGTCATCTCACGTAAATTCATCTCAGTGAAAACTTGTCGCCAACAGTTTCGTCAAATCCATTGTTTTGTAGCCAACTCGAGTTTCTATTCTATTCGCATTTGGCGACTTGCCGAATGGGTAGCTGTAACCCTGTTTTAAACTTAATTCCAAAAAGATGCATAACAGAGACACTGACGTGATTTGATTATCGTTTCACCAAACGTGTGACTGTAGCACATTGACGCCTGTTTGTTGAGAGTGAGCTTTGACTGCTTCCAGACTTTCGTATTTTTTCATCTGGTAACTTGTCTACCTATAATTAACACCAACAATACATTTGTCACAAATCACCACTGTTACAGTGTGTTAAATTCGCAGCTGTAACAATAGAGGACTGCAATTGACGGATGCCCACAAAGCCATACTGCCCATCAATCCAAAGGGTGCTCAGGCTCATTTAGTTCTGTTTACAAATATAAACAAAACAAAATAAACATACATGTAAACAAACAAACAAAAACAAACAGACAAATAAACAAAAACAAACAAACAAAATAAACTGACAAATGAGTAGATACATACATGAGTAAACGACAACAAACCAACGAACAACCAAATACTGCCCCCCCCTATGGGAAGCCGTTCAGGCCAAAAGTATTTTTTTTTATTTTAGCTGTAGTATTTTATATTTTTCGTACTTACAAACTAATCTTAACAGTTTATGTACTGTTATTCCATGTTCACATTATTTTAATTGTAATAAGTTTTCATTTATTTGAGAATATTGTTTTACTTTTCGTCAAACCAGAATTTTTTTAAGGATTATATATAATTGAAAGTCAAAATATATTTTTTGTTAAAGTTTTTTATTTTATTTTTTAAATTATTAAAAAAAAAAATTTCAACTTTTTTTTTTTCCTTCCCAACTTTTTTTTTGGCCGAGTCTGCTGACAGGCGCCGGTGCAGAGCACGTCGTGCTCGTACCAGGCGCCTAATGTCACGAGTACGAGGCGTGACCTTTGACATCACGTTCTTATTACCTTCGAAATTGATCGCTCAAGCATTATATCAGATCTCAAAACTGTTAATTGACGTGTGATAGTATCTGTTTTTTCCAACAACCGCGACTTCAGCCGCGTACGATCCATGTGCAACGGGTAAAGGTATTTCCAATGGGTCAGTCAGGTACTTCTAGTACGAGCGTACATGTTGACGTCGACCTGCTGTATTACATACGTAGACGTGTTGTCCTCAACTTATCATGATATATGCATGTGTACTCAGAACACCAAGAGAATGTATACTACAATGTACGATGAAGTAAACTGATTCTTAACAACAACAACAACAACAACAACAACAACAACAACAACAACAACAACAACAACAACAACAATGATAACAAGGCGATAAAAGCTGGTTTAGGTTGATATGTAAATTGTAATACAGCAGGTCAACGTCAATATGTGCGCTCGTATTAGAAGTAGTACCTGACTGACCCATTGGAAATACGCGTTCGCTTTTCCTCACGCTTTTGTTCCTAAAGCTGTTTTGCTCACGCTCACAGTATAGTGTACCATCTTATTTCAATTCTGGTCAGTTTCACAATAATGAATGTAATTGTTATTGATGCAACAAACTTTAATTGTTTTAGATTAACTACCTTTACCCTTTGCACATGGATCGTGTCCTACGTACTACATCATGTAGTACATCATACATGCGGTCGATAACCTTAACGTGACGCCTGACGGTGTACACATGTGTGTACGCGGCTGAAGTCGCGGTTGTTGGAAAAAACAGATACTATCACACGTAAATTAACAGTTTTGAGATCTGATATAATGTTTGAGCGACCAATTTCGAAGGTAATGAGAAGGTGTATTTGACGCCGAAACACGTCGTAATGGTTGTCGAAGGACATGCCTGTCACGAGCACGACGTACTCGTGACTGGCGCCGGTCAGCAGACTCGGCCAAAAAAAAAAAAAGTTGGGAAGAAAAAAAAAAAAGTTGAAATTTTTTTTTTTAGATTTAAAAAATAAAATAAAAAACTTTAACAAAAATATATTTTGACTTTCAATTATATATAATCCTTAAAATAATTCTGGTTTGACGAAAAATAAAACAATATTCTCAAATAAATGCAAACTTACTTCAATTAAAATAATGTGAACATGGAATAAAAGTACATAAACTGTTAAAATTAGTTTGTAAGTACGAAAAATATAAAATACTATAGCAAAATAAAAAAATACTTTTGGCCTGAACGGCTTCCCATACCCCCCCCCCCGAACGGTCACATATGGAAATAACCGGTGGGGTTTTTTTGCTTCAGAAGAATTTTTTTTTTTGCTTCACAAGAATTTTTTTTTTTTGCTTCACAAGAATTTTTTTTTTTTGCTTCACAAGAATTTTTTTTTTTTGCTTTACAAGAATTTTTTTTTTTTTGCTTCACAAGAATTTTTTTTTTGCTTCACAAGAATTTTTTTTTTTTTGCTTCACAAGAAATTTTTTTTTTGCTTCACAAGAAATTTTTTTTTTTGCTTCACAAGAATTTTTTTTTTGCTTCACAAGAATTTTTTTTTTTGCTTCACAAGAATTTTTTTTTTTGCTTCACAAGAATTTTTTTTTTTTGCTTTACAAGAATTTTTTTTTTTTGCTTCACAAGAATTTTTTTTTTTTTGCTTCACAAGAATTTTTTTTTTTTTGCTTCACAAGAATTTTTTTTTTTGCTTCACAAGAAATTTTTTTTTTTGCTTCACAAGAATTTTTTTTTTTTGCTTCACAAGAATTTTTTTTTGCTTCACAAGAATTTTTTTTTTTTGCTTCACAAGAATTTTTTTTTTTGCTTCACAAGAATTTTTTTTTTTTTTTTTTGCTTCACAAGAATTTTTTTTTTTTTTTTTTGCTTCACAAGAATTTTTTTTTGCTTCACAAGATAGTATGTCATGCTCACAAGATAGTATCTGGTGTTCACAAGAATAATTTATATAAACCTCAAACCACTATAAGTGACATTATTATCTGAGTATAAACAGAGTGAATTCAGCCTTTCAGTGATAGTCTACTTCATGTTTAGTTCGTCAAAAGGAAAGTTTAGAATGGAGACTAGACTTTGCGTGGTCTATATCGAATACAAGTTATATCTGAGTGGACAGGAAAAGCAGACTTTGAGTGGTCTGCTTGAGTTATATCTTACATTGACAAGATAGTATCTTGGTTTATACTCAGATAACATTGTCACTTATAGTGTTTATATAGGATTTACCTAATTTGCATATCAATAGCCTTAGTATGAAAATTTCCGAGGAACTACTAAAGTCTCAGACTATAATAAGATTTTATTTTAGTCTGACCTAAAGTTGACGACATTTTGCTCGGCGGTCAAAATTTGTGGTCAAAATGAATTGTCAATCATAATTGAAGGTCACTTGACCCATCCATGAAAGTATCACGTACGCGTACGCCGGGCCTGACTTGGACGCTGGCAAAGTTCAGGGACCGTTAGCCAATCAAATTACGAAAACCTACGGACATTGCCATAAAGGTCAAGAAACTTCACTACTCTAAATAACTCGAATTTGAAATAGCTATACTAATACATGGAGAGGTGGATTAGATCGCTTAGTCAGGGTCAAATCGAAATAGAAATCTGTGTCTGTGTTGTGCTCACAAGATAGTATCTTGTGCGCACAAGATAGTATGTTGTGAGCACAAGATAGTATGTTGTGAGCACAAGATAGTATGTTGTGAGCACAAGATAGTATGTTGTGAGCACAAGATGGTATGTTGTGCGCACAACATAGTATGTTGTGAGCACAAGATAGTATGTTGTGAGCACAAGATAGTATGTTGTGAGCACAAGATAGTATGTTGTGCTCACAAGATAGTATCTTGTGCTCACAAGATAGTATGTTGTGCTCACAAGATAGTATCTTGTGCTCACAAGATAGTATCTTGTGCTCACAAGATACTATCTTGTGCGCACAAGATACTATCTTGTGAGCACAACATACTATCTTGTGCGCACGAGATAGTATGTTGTGCTCACAAGATAGTATGTTGTGCTCACAAGATAGTATCTTGTGCTCACAAGATACTATCTTGTACTCACAAGATAGTATGTTGTGCTCACAAGATACTATCTTGTGCGCACAAGATACTATCTTGTGAGCACAACATACTATCTTGTGCGCACAAGATAGTATGTTGTGCTCACAACATACTATCTTGTGCTCACAAGATAGTATCTTGTGAGCACAACATACTATCTTGTGAGCACAACATACTATCTTGTGCGCACAACATACTATCTCCTAAAATTATTAAATGTGATCCTAACACACAACACGTTTGAATTTAATGGAGTTTACTACACATCATTGAAACATGTACACACATGGATAAAATATCACTTTGGACACGTTTCAGAGATGATATATTCATGCTATTTCGTGGCACACAAACTGAACTTAATATTCTTGGTGAAAAAATAAATGAAATGCACCCTACATTAAAATTTTCGTTGGTTAGCCAAAAGGTTAAATATCAAGACTCATACCAAACCGATTGACACTTTTCAGTACCTCCACAGACAATCATGTCACCCAAATGCGGTCTTTAATGGTTTTATTAAAGGCGAGACAATGAGGTACATACGAACGTGCAGTAACGAAGAAGATTTCAAGATTAAATTGAAATTCTTCATAAACAAGTTGACAAAAAGAGGATACAACGAAACAGAAGTGTTTCGCTCGTTAAAAGGGGTCCGATATGAAAATAGGGAGACTTATCTCCAAAATCGGACACCAACTCAAGAGATTCCTCTAGTCTTCAAGACAACATATAGTCCCAACATCAAAACGTCAAAACTAAAAGACGCATTAACGAAACATTAGGAACTCCTATAAAATAATGTAACCTTGAATAAACTCTACCCGACCACGCCAATCATACCACAAAAAAGGAACAACAATCTTAAAGACATACTTGTCACAACTAAACTGAAGTCCTCTGCCTCTAAAAGCCAGGCTGAAAAAGCCAGGCTGATCATAATACCTGCTTGATGAACAAAATTGAATTTTAAGCCACACAAAAGCGGGAACACTGTCTCGTTAGACAGAACTGCGACTGATAAATGACCCCAACAGCAGGTCCGAAATGTCTTAAAAGAAGGGTCAACTAAGTATCGACCCGGGACGTATCACCAATGTCTTCCCTGTTAATTTACCCTAATACTAGGGTCAATAACCTTGACAAAACGGTCACGTAGCTAACTGACCTTCAAACCAATTTATTAATACAAAAAAAAATTAATCAAGTCTGAACCAGCGTGGAAAAATATTTCCACTTATTAGCAAACTTTATCTAACGACCCATAGTTGGTTACATGGTAAACGCAATGTCATACACGTGAATAGAATAGATACTCGAGTTGGCTACAAAACAATGGATTTGACGAAACTGTTGGCGACAAGTTTTCACTGAGATGAATTTACATGAGATGACTGACATACTCACAATATTCATAGTAACAGTAGTAACATCGTATGAAAATGATGTCACAAGGCTGACTTACGTCTCAAAATAAAATACATCCATGCAGTTTTAATTTCGTGTTCTCGATCAAGTGCGAAATTCAAAATGCGCGAATAATTTCAGGGTTCACAGTATCACTATTCTATTACTGTTTTCAGTCACAAGCTAAGATGTAAGCAAAATGATGACAAATGGCAACAGTTGGACATTGGTATTCGATGATTGAGTCATCATTCACTTGAATATAGGAGAAACAAAATTGATTAATTATGTGGCCATTGAATGCAAGGTATTGTCCAATCAGAAATTAGGACTCCTTAGGATGTGTTAAAGTGTTTCAAAAATTATGTCGTGCGCACGAGAAACTATGTTGTGAGCACGACTTATAGTATGTCGTGCTCACAAGATAGTATGTTGTGCTCACAAGATAGCATCTTGTGCTCACAAGATAGTATGTCGTGCTCACAAGATAGTATGTCGTGCTCACAAGATAGTAAGTCGTGAGCACAAGATATTATGTTGTGCTCACGAGAAAATTTTTTATTTTTTATTTTACAAAATGTCCCTTACTGGCTTTCATAGAATTCAATCGCTGTAGATGAAATATACTCCAGGTAATAGCTTTACATTCTACTTCCATTGGGACCTTATTACGTATTACATGAATCCCAATTGGATTATCACACAGTAAGATGACAGGAAAGGGCCAAAAGATTATATCACAAACTCATACCTTTTTTACTATTTTAAGCCACAATCTCTCAGTTTCATAAAAATAATTACCAAAGTAAATGAGAACGATCGGTTGTAGTCTGAAAATTCAAACCAAATTATTAGAGTGGTGATAAGAGTTATTCACTTGAGGGTTTCAATCTATTTGGTTTCAATTTCCTATACAGAATTCTGAATAGCTTATAACACAACCCAAGAGAGTTACATTGCACACAACTAAGAAATTTGACCTTTTTGATGGAAGTTTTATGTATAAATGTCTATTTCTGGCATTGGGGCTTTGATAAAAAGACGGTATCACCCTTTGTAACATTTTAATATATTAGTGTTATCGTGAAATAAAAAGATGATATTTTTGTTCTCGCTATGATGATAATTTAATCCATTATAAAGTACAATACAGGTGACTACAAAACCCGTAACATAAAGATTTATACCAATTTAAAACCAACAGTGGCATTTTTAAAAACAAAATCTTACTGAAACTGCAGAAAACTGCTGAATTCTTCTGTAAACACTTTAACTAACATTGTTTTTGTTTTTATCTCTTTGTAATAAATAATGACTCTTTAACAATTTATTTTCATTTCACTTTTCAACACCACTTTCTTTTCTTGTATTTTGGATTAATTTTCATTTGTAAATTGTTGAATACTGAATATATAAAATCCATGTAGCAGTAAATACCATCAATAGTATATACCGACTTTAATATGCCATGATCATAATTAGAGATTTTTTGTCAAGTTGATTCGCTCCTATTTCCCATTTATACGTATTAAATATTACAAATAACTCTTTTTTCCCTAATTTTTTGTCAAAATATTCTTATTTGTGGGTGTCAAGTGCATTTGTATCGTATGGTAATCCCCGTCAAACGACATACATTAAATTGGTTTTGTAAAACATGGGCGTTGAATCAAAGTACCTCTAAATTTTGTCATTGGTTACGTTCCAGAACCAATAGTATAGTGCAAATGCTGTGATTGGATAACCTAAGGATGCATAAAGAGTCTCCTCAATTTGTTATTGGTGAACAAAAATCTCAAGACAAATACTGTGATTGGATAACCTAAGGAAGAGGTATATCTCCTCAATTTGTTAGTTTAGATTAGAGAAGCGGATGCGTTCATACAAACAAAGTGAATAATTAACCTAAATTATGAAATTAACATTTATACCCCAAAATTTGTCATTGATTAGGTTCCAGATGCAGTCAACAGTACTAACACTCTGAATGGATAGACTATTAAAGAAAAATGACAAATTGTTATTCATGTAAGGTTCAAGTTCTAGAGGCAAAGATTAAAATTGTGGTATTTTATTCAGAATGGAAGTTACATTTTTTTGTAAATTTTATTTTTTGCCACAGAGATTATTATTCTGTTTTTATGTATAAATACATGTGATTATTTCATACAAAGCCCATAATGTGTAGTGGGAAAGGTTCTAGAACTTGAAGCAAGGATTTAACGTTGCAATATGGTTCAAACAGTGTCACAGATTATGTTTAAACTTTACTTTTTGCTGCAAACAGAGATTATTATTCTAACATTACAATTTAGTTCAAATACACTGAGTGACTGGATTTTGATAACCTAAAGGTGAAAGCAAAACCTAAAGTTTGTCATTGGCTATAGGTTCTTGAAGCAGAGATTAATTTTCAATAAATGTTTCAGGTACAAATACCTGTAGTTGGACTGCACCAAATTGGATAACCTAAAGGTGAAAGTAAATCCTAAAGTTGCCATTGGTTAGGTTCTGGAAGCAGAGATGTAGATTATATTCCTTCTAATATTTGATGTACAAATAGACTCAACCTAAAGGCTAAACGTAACAATGTTTAATATAGTCACCATGCACCCTAATCCTTGGCAGTGGGTGAGATTACCTCTTACCCTAATCCTTGGTAGTGGGTGAGATTACCTCTTACCCTAATCCTTGGTAGTGGGTGGGGTTATCTCTCACCCTAATCCTTGGTAGAGGGTGGGATTACCTCTTATTAACTTGAAAGTCTGGTAGCTATGCATGGACACATTATTACAGGAGAGATCTGTTCAGTTATAATATGTAGATGCAAATAAACGCTACAAATAATATCCGGTGACTTCATTATATTGGCACACTAAGTACATTTCAAGTATGTTGTATACACTGAAAATTGGAAATCTTGACAATTTAATGTATACTCCAATAAATGAAATTGTATAATCAAGTAAAACAATCAAAAGAAGTTGTAGTAATATTCAGATCTCATACTAGTCTATTGCTATGTACACATAGACATGCCAAATATAAATGTCACACTACTTATGTTTAGCACTATATGTGATGGCTAGTATTAAGTCAAATATGCAGAGTTTATTAAAGGCACTAATGTTCAGTAATATATGAAATATATAGGTTTATGAATTAAAGTTATGAAAGGGTATACATGTCAATGGCTATGAAATTTTTTAAGTTTCTGTACGCGGCTATTTGCATAACTCACAAAATATGCATACATGTCGTTTATAAAATACAGTTTCATACACAAGTTTGGTGATGATTTCATAAATGATTAAGGATATTAATATATTTAGTACAATTTTTAAGGTTACAACAACTATGTGGTTTATTTCACATCCATGATTTCTAAATTTAACGTGGCTATTTATGAAAAACATGTCATGTCATGAAAGGTTATTGCACTGAAGTTTTGGGTATAAATGAAATACATGCACATCGTACATCATAAATTCATTTTACAAGGTTTATGAGGACTGTCTCAATGGCTTGTAAACTTTATAAACATAAACAAATGATTCAGAAGTCAACTATACATGGTCACTAACTTTACATGTATAATAAATGTTCAAAATTTACAAAATATGTGAAGTAGAAATACGAATATGTGGGTTTAAAAAAAAAATGTCAATGGTTTATGATATTTTCAATTTTAACATAATATGAACAACTTCATACAAATGTGGAACGTGATTTCAACAAGGTTGATCACTGCCAGAAAGCAAATTGTTATCATACATTCCATTTGGCGTGATTTCAGTGGAACATACTTGGTAATTGTCCAGCATTTCTATAGCTACATCATAATAGTGCGATAGAGGTTATGTCGTGGCTGACAGGGAGGTTTGTATTATCCTGTATGTTCTTGTGAATGTACCTGACATTGAATATCACAATGGTAAATGCTACAATAAGGAGATATATTAAGGTGTCCTTTAACAATTGCCAAGGATATACAGACCTATAGACCCTGAGGTTATCTAAATTACTGAGTCATCTCTTTTGCACTGAGGCGCAATAAATATATGAGGAAATCAAGCCACCATTATCATGTATTGGTGGCCATAGCCCTTGTTATCACTAGCCACCGTTATCATGTATTGGTGGCCATAGCCCTTGTTATCACTAGCCACCGTTATTATGTATTGTGGCCATAGCCCTTGTTATGACTAGCCACCGTTATCATGTATTGGTGGCTATAGCCCTTGTTATCACTAGCCACCGTTATCACTAGCCACCGTTATTATGTATTTGTGGCCATAGCCCTTGTGTTATCACTAAGCCACTGTTATCATGTATTTGTGGCCATAGCCCTTGTTATGACTAGCCACCGTTATCATGTATTGGTGGCTATAGCCCTTGTTATCACTAAGTCACCGTTATCATGTATTGGTGGCCATAGCCCTTGTTATCACTAGCCACCATTATCATGTATTGTGGCCATAGCCCTTGTTATCACTAAGTCACCGTTATCATGTATTGGTGGCCATAGCCCTTGTTATCACTAAGTCACCATTATCATGTATTGGTGGCCATAGCCCTTGTTATCACGAGCCACCATTATCATGTATTGGTGGCCATAGCCCTTGTTATCACTAGCCACAATTATCATGCATTGGTGGCCATAGCCCTTGTTATCACTAGCCACCGTTATCATGTATTGGTGGCCATAGCCCTTGTTATCACTAAGTCACCGTTATCATGTATTGGTGGCCATAGCCCTTGTTATCACTAGCCACCATTATCATGTATTGTGGCCATAGCCCTTGTTATCACTAAGTCACCGTTATCATGTATTGGTGGCCATAGCCCTTGTTATCACTAAGTCACCATTATTATGTATTGGTGGCCATAGCCCTTGTTATCACGAGCCACCATTATCATGTATTGGTGGCCATAGCCCTTGTTGTCACTAAGTCACCATTATCATGTATTTGTGGCCATAGCCCTTGTTATCACTATGTTTCTCATGACCCAACTGACCCTATATATTTATAATCTCGTCAATTTTTTTTTTAAATGACTGTATCCTCTATGGCTAGATAAAACCTTCACACTGTCAATTATAAGATGTTAGCAATACCACAATCATTTATCTGGGCAAAAATCAATAATCTTTGAAATTTGGCCTCTTTAATAAATTAAATGATTCATAGAACTGTTCTAACTTTCTAAGTTAATTATCCAGACTGTTAATAGTAGTATTATGTATTGAAAAAATCACCCGTACTTTGCTCCTTTTTTTTGGAATATTTTAACCAACTGACCAACCCACCATTCTTAAACTGTTGAACACAACAATAAATAGGGTTATCATGTAGTGCAAATGCTTTGACAATTTATTAGGTGGGTATACAACTAGATTAATTTATCACCGTTTATTGTACCCCAGTAACCTTCTCTCCCTAAATACTATGTACCCCATTGTAACTCATTCTGGCTAAACATACAATAACTCCTTTACAGCTCAAACTTTTCTTTTGTCTACTGTTTTCAGATCGACAGATTTCAGTTTTGGTCTCCCTGTCTTTGGCATTGGTATATTTAGTGTTTATACCTCTATCTCTTTGACATTGGTATAATTGCAGTCTTACCTTGCAAAGACGAGTGAAGGATGACATACTGCAGTTGAGAAGTGAAGATAAGTTGCAACCAAGATGTGACTTGTGTACACGTACGTACACATCACCTGTCAACGCTTCAAACTTTTACCACAACTTTTGTTTTCTGACTGTCAATTTTATACAGTAAGCTTTCATTCTACTATTGCTAACAATCCAGAAGTTTGACTTTGCCATGCAAAATATATTTGAGATATGTTAAAAGATGCTCCAACAGTATTAGTGCCAGTTGTATCCGAATGCAATGATAATAATTCTAAATTTTGGTAACATGATTCTGTTTTAAACACTAGGAGCTGTAACTGCAGCAACATTTTTCAATATTTGTTTTTATTTTCACTTATTAGTCAATTAGTACGAGGGTTTCACTTTTACAAGAAATTTGAAATTCAATTCAAATTGCAGAGATACATAAAAAGACATGCACACACACACACATTCCATCCTCGCAATCCAGGGTCATATTTCTGCTTATGCAACTCTTGGCTGATATGTTTTCAACGGTGCTGTAAATTGGCCCGTGGTTTACAATGATGGCATGTCCAATGACTGAGAGCTCATCTAACACTTGTGATATGCATCTGCTGAGTAAACAAAATACAAACATACATCACTTGCAGTAATATCAACTATAAATTTATTATATAGTAAACACAAGCTACAGACAATAAAGTCTGCCTACCAAAGAAAGTAACAAAAGTTTGTAAATGAATCATTTTTGAAAGTTTTTGATTTGCAGAATTACAATTAACTCATTGGTCATACCTTTGGCAGGACACTAAACAGAACTCAAAAACATATTATAACACTCAAGTCTACAAGTTCCTGAAGATCATGACAACACAGTGTCTCACTATCTTCAGTGTATCACAGTCTTTGTTCAAATAAACAAATTTTCTCCAAATCCAGATAAATTGTCTTTTAATATTCTCCCACTTTCACTGACTAATAGCATAGTAGCACTTCTACACAACATTTAATGGATGATTTTCTGTTGATCTTTCATATATTGAAAACCTATATTGTAATGTCCCTATCGTCAGTGCTAACATATCCCTGCACTTCAAGAGCCTGTTTACGGCGCTGATGACCTAGCGTCAGTACTAACATATCCCTGCACTTCAAGTGCCTGTTTATGGCCCCGATGACTGTTTCTCCGATAACTGTCATGAGGAATACGAGAGTTATCACAGTAACACATCAGCACAGCACTGTAAACAGACACCTAGTACTGTCCCTGTACAGACACACTTCTCTAAAGATCTATTTTCAGTGTATAAAGTTTGTGTTCTTGACAAAGTTGATGATGTTATCGTTATCATCTGGTTTCAATGGGATATAACAAAGTG
This sequence comes from Glandiceps talaboti, assembly GCF_964340395.1. Lineage (NCBI taxonomy): Eukaryota > Metazoa > Hemichordata > Enteropneusta > Spengelidae > Glandiceps > Glandiceps talaboti. The sequence goes on along the minus strand of NC_135549.1, from coordinate 3,606,420 downwards.
ATATATATCTCTTAACATTATAATCCTCTTGTGAATTTCTACAAATCAAATCTGATGTAGATGTATTATTTTCAGAAACTCGGGATGCAATCTATCCCCCATACCTAATAAGCATTATTCCCACTGCAAATAATGTACTTCAGTGTTTATACACAACAAAATGATACTGTTAAAAGACATCTAGTCTAGCCGTTGGACTCAATTTTTTATGATCTCTCTCTTCACTGTGTAGTAAGATGTCTTTATCTAGCACGACAAGCCGTTCTTACCTTTGACAGTGGTAGTTTAATGTTATTGTAATATTGGCGTGTTGATATAAAAATGATGACGTTATCACATCCTCACATGACTTACTTTCAGACTGATTGTTGAGTTTGTAGTATTAAACTGAATGAGCCAATTACAACCACCTGTAAGTGTGTGGTAGATTACTACTGACATGTGCTGTTCACCCTTTCCCCAGCAGGAGATAGCTCGATTTTTGGTAGATTGTGTTCATTTGCACCATATGTGGAGAGAGATTGCAGTAAATCAAGCCCAACGTATAATAAAAGATAACAAACTCTAGCTTCAAAGTAACAACACTTTTATATCTTCAAAGCCAATAACAGCAATGTCTCTAATATCCCTTTAGTGTAACTGTCTCTTTCATTTTGCTTTACTCAAAGATAAAAGGGGTAGGAATAAACACTTTATTGTTTGGTCGTCCTCAATCTTGCTTCAATACCAAAACAAATAACATTCTTTATAATTCTCCAAACCAAATACACATGAACTAAACAATAAAAGTCAGAATGAAACTCAATAACAAAAATTAAAATATTCAATATACCGGGGAACTGGTTGTTACACAATATGCATAAATTAAAACAGCTCACATCTCTCATCCCTGGGCTCTCATCCAAGTGTAAAACTGACCATTTTCAACTCTCTTGAAAATTCACAGCATGTATAAAATATGTAATACCAAACTAAAGCAGATACCACATAGCTTTGTGTCTCTTTTTTGTCCATTAAAGTTAATGCCCCATTTTACAATGATCCGTTGCTAGGATACCAAAAGAAACAAGAAGTAATAAGTAGAAATGATGAGGCCTGTACACAAACACTATCCCCATGGCAATCAAACACAAAAGATAAACATGTCACCTTACTGTGAGCCAAGGCAGCAATGAAATGTCAAATCTAGAAATCAGTTTTGTCTTACAGGACTTCACACTTTCATTGCAGCATGTTACCTTATAGCTGCCTTTTCCCTTATTGGTGTGTGTGTGTGTGTGTGTGTGTGTACATACATACATATGTTGTCCTAAAGTATGAACGTAATAGAGAAACTTGTTATTTTCAAAAACCTCACTTCAAAAACCTGTGTAAACCATGTGTGTGTTTGTGTATGTATGGACTGGGATTTGTCATGCCCTGGTTTTATTAAATACATTGCATACCTAAAAAAAAAACAATTTTGCCCTAAGTTTTAGGTTGTCTGACATTGCAGATTTCTGTACTAAATGTCAACCTGAATGTACCACGTCAAACATCTTCATTTCAATATATCTAATCCATGGCTTACTCTACACTTTTGATCCTTCTGATTTACATGGGTCACATCACTATGAAATGTGTGACAAAGTTAGGAGTACACAACTGGATGTATAAACAGGATGGTTTGTTCACTTTATTTTTTCTGGCACATGAAAAGAAAAGTGGTTCAGAGTAGATAAATAGATGACGTGTTACTATGAGGCTGGCACTGCACAAAACAAGCAACTTTGACCCCATCCGTTAGTCAAGTCATTGTAAAACCTCTGAGAGTTCTAGAAACAGAACCTTAGAGTCTTGTACTCATACACACAAACATCAAACTCAAGAAATTGCACGAGCTGCTCTGTTTCAAATTAGAACTGTTTTTCATCAGGGTTTGTATGTCAATATGAAAGAAAATTTACCACCGTGAAAGTACAAGGTTCAGAAGCCTTTACACAGAATCCTCCTGGGGGTTGATGCTATTAAACATGTTTACATGCCATGGTGTTTATAAACAAGACTTTCATGTTTTGTGATACTTGTCAAGTAAATGTCAGCTTGGATTCTCATTCAGATAATATGAAGGAATACAATGTTTGAAAGAGATACAGGAGTGTATGTGTTAATGTAGACCACTAGTACCACTCTGTGGCTGAAATACATGATAGCTAAAAGTACAAGTATCTCACTATGTTATGAAGGGATTACTCTTAACATCCAATCTGTTGTCATCAAATAAGGCTTCACACACCTCAAAAGATTTCCATCAACTGGATAGTATTACTCAGATATATATGAACCAAACTGTGTCAGTAATCTTGTAAAAATGCAACCCTGGGTTTATACACTGGTTTTAAACCCCAAATAACAGAGGGAGGGGAGAGGGAAAGCCTAAAGTCAAATATCCTTGTTTTTCCTACATACAATATTTGGCCAAGATTTGAGAACTCCGGTAGCAGATGATAATAAAATCTTTATAAATTATTAACTTTCCAGTGCAGACAATTGCACATAGATTTACACCAAGGTTTTAAAACTCAAATAACTGGAGGGTGAGGGAGTGATCTGGTCTGATTTCCATCATTTTTTACACAATGACAAGGTATGAGAACGCCGATCACAGTGAAGGGAAAATCTGGTTACATTTAAATGTTATCTGTGCAAGCAGTGTGCTGGCAAGATTTTAGAGCCCATGTATTATTTGAGACAGTCAACATCTTGCATATTAAAGATTCATTCACTTCACATCAACTTCTTAACAACTCTTGTACATAGTAACTCTTACATGTATAAGTTTATAAAACTAGCTATCATTCCTGTGAACAGCAAATCATTTACTTTTATCGCTCAGAATGGTGGCACAGTTATTAGTCTCACCAATTTTTCTCTAAAATTGACCTTTTGTTAACGTCTGACCTACGACCTTAAGTTGGTCCATAAATGACAATGTGAAATTAACAGAAGTAATGACGCAGTCAGGATCATCATGTCTTAAAATAGTGTTCTCAGTACTGAGTATTAACAAAACTGAATACCTTCAAATTCAGAGATATTTGTCATACTTTATTTGACCACACACCAAGAAACACTGTCCTGCAAAAAGGAATATTTGTCTGAGTGTGGGGAGATGGGGGTGGGGGCGGAGAGATTCATACTTTTCAAAATTAATTTTGTCATCTGATATCATTCATAGTTACATAGGAGTGTGAAATATTTGTACCATACAGGTGAGTGAACCCCACAGTAAGTTTTTATCTAAAGTATTTCAACAGACATTACAATAATCAATATAACAAGACTATATTACCAGTATCTGTAGGTACTGTGTAAACACCACGACCTCTGCTAGGTCGTAAGACACAGAGTAAATATAACAATATTGATTAGTTATTGATTTTTCAGCAGTTCTTTTGGACTATATCATGTTGAATTTGATACATTGGAAACGAGACTATTTTTGATAACAAAACAACTAGGCTACATAGAAAACAGTACTGAATGGAAGGAGACAGGCAATCAGTTAAAATGAACAGCAATAGTATGGCTATAAGTTATACTAATATCAGACCTCAGAAATTCAAAATCTGTTTGTCATAATCTACTTGAAAACGTTTAAAAACCTTACAATATGGGTTTCTGAAATTGATGAAATTTGTAAGCAATATTAAGAATTGGGGATAAGAACTGAAAAGTTTTAAATTAGCTAGGAAAACAGCACTATCTTGATACCTGTAGCTTGTGAATCTCATTCTTACCTTTTAATACCAAAGGACTATGTAGTTTTTCAACAGCTTTGAAGAAGTCTCTTTTTAATAGCTTGGAGGTAATGACAATTCTGTTTAAGAAATTATAACCTCTGGAATAAACTTTACAATGAATATATTCAAGAAAACCAATCAATCTGAGATCATGTGCTCCTGAAATCAAATTGTTTGTCACCAGGATATGTTGCTATGGCAATGCAATCAATACGCTAATCATACAAATCAATATAGTCTCTGGTCTTTGGGAATAAAGCTGCTTCAAGCAAAAATTTATATGATGAAAAATATGATTATTTATTGATACAATTCACATTTATCAGGAAGGGATGTTAAAATCGATACAACGGGAAAAAGAGAAATATGACGTGGGTGGCATATCAGATATACCTATGTAGAAAATTTAAGAATAAGAAAATTTTAAGAGAAATGAGACTGAATATAAAATAAAGTCGCTGAAACAAAACTGTGGTGAAATGACTCATTCAATATTAAGTCCAAATATTCAGCAGACATGTTTTGGTATGGTACTAGTTCAATTTTTCGTTCAATTTTACTAGTTTCTTCCATATATGAAATAAAAGAATGAACATTTCATTAGAGTGTTGATACCTTGTCACGTTGTATAAATCTTTAATTAAAGTCACTATGCCATCTTTTTTTCACTGATAATTTATCTATCACCTACGCATTTCTCATATATAGCCTCATTCAATTTTTACTCAGAAGTTTTCTTCCAAGAGTCATCAGCAGTGGTTGAACCTTTCAAAGTAAGGAGGTGAGAGCTACAATATGATGATGACAGAAGAGAGAATATTTTGAGATTAAACTGAACTGTTTGGTTCACTGTGACTACTTTTAAAAATCAATACTAAACAAAGACTGATGTTTTAATGTGAAAATGTCACATAACTGTTGTCATCTGTCATCAGCACTACATAAATTGTCAAATTGTTGATAGATTTGTAACCAGTATTTATCGGGTAGTTAGGCAAAGTACATGACAAATTGCTGTTCACGACCAATAATTACGATACAGAATTTTATACAAATTTTCTCGTTTAGTTGTAAGAAATTCTCAACATCAAGTTCTGTATGCTTTTATATTCTTTTTTTTTTGTTCTCCATGCATAGGTGAACATGAAAACATGTACTATTTTACCAGATTTCCCCACTCTGATATAACGGTTCTCCCCACTCTCAGAGTACAGTTCTCCCCTCTCTGATACAACGTTCTCAAATCTTGGCAAAAAGAGCCATGGTTTGTTTCATATTACTTCTACAGTTTCTATGGTAACAGACAGTGAGATATCACATCCACTGGTTTGCTTGATGTTTGTTTGATTCAACCACATTTCACTTTTCTTAAAAACAACGTTCAAAAAAACTTAGCAAAAACACACTGGTATATATCATATTTCTATAGTAGTTTCTAGGTCAAAACTTCAGTTGTGTTTTGGGCAAGTGACTTTGATTTATTACCATGTTAAACTACTACTGTCATCCCTCACAACGAAGTGTTTACTTTACAGTGAATCACCCATAGTTTATTTCATACACTACACAACAATTCAACCCTTATCAAAATGAATCCTGACCTCGGCTTACATGCTGCTTGTTCTAGTGTGGCTTCTATATGAAGACTAATTAACAACTTGGTGGTCTAATATATCAAACCAGCTATAAATTGTGCTATTTATTTTTGTTTTGTTCCTGACAACCTTTATTGGTAAACCTAGGAAGGAAAGTTCCATGGCTATGCTTGGTTTGGTTATAGAAATCAGCTAAAGAAGAGTCTTCCAATGTGGGACCACTAGCATTCCCTCCCTTACTTGTGAAATGAGTTTGTGTTATCATGCTGAGGTCAGAGGAGGAGTTGGGATCTGACACTGGACTATTTCCTATTTCATGACAACCTTTGAAGATCCTTTGCTCATATTTGTAATAATATTGAACATAAAATTATTGGCCTGATGTGGGAAATGTTTCCACAGTGACATTTTGATAGGAAATGGTTGAAAACCAACAACAGCATTGTATCACTCTCTGGACATTCATCTTTATACGATCAGAACTATTTCATAAATTAACTTGATGTAAAGTTATGTTTTGGTTTGGATGTGTTGTCAACTTTCTTATCATTTGTGAATGAAAAGTGTGTGTATGATACAGATAGTCACAAATACCTTCTAAGCACAACATCCAAACAAGGTTTCATAGAAATACTATGGTCACAGTAGGTCTTTGATACTTTTTATTTATCCAATATTTGTGTCTGTGCATCAATACACATACATGATTTCACTGACAAACAATATTGTAAAGTATAGGAAACACAGGCACTCAAATCAATGTGTAGAAAAAAAATGTATTGTATGTACATAAGACTTATTTACATACATATTTTTTTTTTTAAATCATACACATTGATTGAGTGCCTGTGATAGGAAATGAACTTGGCATAAACATATCATCTAGGTGGGAGGTGAATGGCAAAAAAACCTCAAGAATACCCAAGGACAAATCTGTGTGTAAATGCTACATCCAGCCAATTAGCTGACTTTATCTCTTCCCCTGTGTGCTGACAACATACAGGATACTGCAAAAAACAAAACAAGCTAACAAACACTGAAAAACATCGGAACATCTAAGACTAGATTATGTGTCTAATGAAGTACATTGTGAATTATCAAGTCTGTATTCGCTGTAGTATATAGCTAACACAAATCTTTATTTTGTAAAAACAAAATATAACTTTAGCAAATATTAGAAATACTATATAAATCATTGACTATTACTTAATAGCATATTAAATTTATCTAGTAATGCTTTGCAGTTACAAACATTCACGCTTAACTTGATGCAATCAACTGTGAGGCGAAGGGTTGAGTGTTCGTTCCTTAACATCTGCTAAGTACCATTGTCCAGGGACTTTACAAATCAGTCTGCAAATGAGATAAGAAAAGAACAACAAAGAATAATTGAGCTACTTAAGACTTTATCAAGCATACATAAACCATTACCTCCATGGTGTGTGGAGGTCTGAAATAATGTACTTCAACACATGATGTATTGAGTTAGAGATAACCTGTATTAGCCCCTCAATGTTAACAGGGGTATTGATAGTGGATGGGTTCTGTGTCCAGTCTGGGGATTACGATCTCTGGTGACTATGTCATCACTTGATTTGTTACTATGAGTCACTGGGTTATCTGTCGGCATTTCATCACAGATGGAAGTAATTTAAAGGTATCAAAGTGTGATGTATTTATAGAAGAAATGTAGCTCCTTGCGAGAAATATGTCTGGTTTGGTCGATTTCTGATTAGATCTTTTCACTGCATGGTTCTTTGGTCCCAACACAGGCAAAACTTTGAATGGCATTTTAGTGGGTTTTTAAGAATAGAAGGCAAGGAAAGTAACTGTTCAACCTTAAGCTTTTCCTATGCAGTCAGACACTACTTCCATGGCAACAGAACTAAAACACAAGAGAATCTCACTCCCCATAGATTCTACTTCATACTAAACTTCTGGGCAGTGCTGTAAAAAAACTGTTGTCTCAAAAGTAAAATTAATTACAGGTGATTCAAATAACGTTTGGCATGGTACAATGGCTAACTACATTACTTACTGACAATCAACTATTAGTAGTCCATGAAGACAAACTTTTACTGAACAAGTGAGGAAATTTCTGTCACTGTATTAATTGTAGTGTATTTAATAAGGGGGTGTGTTTACCACTCCAAGTCAATATTATGTCACTTAAATTCAATGATAATGTTTATCTTTGACAGAGATCACATCAAGTTGTCACCCCCTATAATTATCTGAAACACATATATGTGTAGTTGTTGATTGATAGGCTGATGTCTACTTCCTTATATACATGTATTACACACACAGTCATGTATTTAATCTTAGGAATCACACTTTCAATGATTTTAACAAATGACCTTGGTAGAAAAGAATGGCAAATCAGGTCAACTTTTACATTGTTAATTTTGGTGTAACCATGGTAACATTTTGGGAACATAGGTTGATTTTACCTACATTTGTAATACCACTATTGACAAATACACCTGGGTAAATACACAGGGAACTCAAAGTCAAACTTATGTACATTGAATTGTTTACTACAATTGAGGCAGCTACACAATTGATTTTTAAATCTTCAGTTTATCATCAACTTCCAGTCACTGTTATCATGTCAATCTACAATCACAGTAACAATGTTGGAGTCCTCTCTGATCTATCAATCTTTACATTTTGGTTTTTCAAAAACACATCTAGAAGTATTCACTGGACTTACTTTCATTGTGTGAGTAGCAATATAAGCAGGATAATACTAAGGTTATATCAAATCTATACCAAAGTTCACAGCATTTATAGTTTCAGATTACACTACTAAAATACTATTCTCAATGTATTACAACTGTATCAATTTTACATGATTAACCTCCCCACCAACGTGCTGATTTTATAGACCAGTTGTCAGTTCCAATGTATTACAACTGTAGCAATTTTACATGATTAACCTCCCCACCAACGTGCTGATTTTATAGACCAGTTGTCAGTTCCAATGTATTACAACTGTAGCAATTTTACATGATTAACCTCCCCACCAACGTGCTGATTTTATAGACCAGTTGTCAGTTCCAATGTATTACAACTGTACCAATTTTACATGATTAACCTCCCCATCAAAGTGCTGATTTTATAGCCCAGTTGTCAGTTCCAAGATGCATCACACATCATGATCTCACAACACAACACACCATCACTCATATAGGCTCAGGGTACTTTGTACACACTATTCTGGGTGATAGTAATGGTTGTCACCTGACCATACAATGGATTTTACAGAAAGACTTTCCATCATTGATGGTGTTTAGTCTGTGTTCTATAAATCACTTACAATTTATTACAGAGGTCAGCATGTCTTTCTATGATGGACATGTTATTTCAAATGTAATAAAGACAAAACGAGCATAAACATATGAATACAAGCAATGATGTCTTGCACAATGCATCTTGGAATTGGAAAATTAACTACAAAATATTATTATATTAGAATGGTATGAATTTTACCTGATTCTCCTAGCTCTATTCTAAAGATTCTTAAACCAAATAAAGTTTGTGTGTTTGCTTTGGTGATGAAAAGATCAAATCACTTTCAGTTCTCAAGACATTTCACCAATGTTCTTAACTCAAATCACAGTATGATGAAATGTACAAGAAACTATATATAATACATTTGTACATATGTACATTCACTAGATTTCACTCACCCTATCTCTTTCTTAACAGGGTTTTAAAGCATTAGAAAAAACAACAATGAATGTATAGGAAATTTAGTATTTGACAAATCTACACCTTCTATTACCAGGGTTTTGAACCTCTAGAAAGAAAGTGACTGTATATCGGAAAGTATGTATTTCACTGCATTCCCCTCTCTGTACAGAGATAATAAAGCCTTTACAAAAACACTGAGTGTATTGGAAATTATACTAGATTCCCTGCTGTTACAAGTTTTTTACAGTCATAGCAAAAACAGTCAATGCATAGGAAACTATATATTTTACTACATTCCCCTCTTCATTACCAGAGTAAAGCGTTCTCAAACAGACTGAGTGTATAGGAAATTGTACATTTAGAAATGTTTTAAAGCTTTAGCAGAATGTAATGAATTCATATAAAACTCAATTTATTAGCTTCTCCTATCCAAAGACATAGCAACACACAAAGTACAGTCGTAATTGGATATCCTACTGTTTGTAATCAGATCTCCATTTTGTCTTTTTAGACATACATAAAACGTATTGAGCTAAAATACAGCAATAATACAAATTTCTGTTCTATTGGGAATCTGGTTTTGTATTGTATATTTGTGATAAAACAGTATAACACAACAGATATGGAAAATACATTTCATGTTATCTGTACAATGCTACTTGTACCGGACAATTTCATGTGCAGTATAAGTAGTGACTTGAGGGCTGATTAAACTGACTTGGGTTCTTATTCTATTCAGGTAATTATTCCTTACAGAGTACTTTCAACAGATAAGGCCTTGTTGTACATCTGTGCAGACAGGCATGCTAGGCATTGTAGACCAACTACAACAAACATTACCAAATCACAACTGTAGGGGGCACTCTCCACAAGAAATCTGTTTGCCTTTTTTTCAACCTGCTCGCTTGTCTCTAATACACATTTTGTGTGATGTCTACTGCAACCCTAAATCCCTTCCATTTTGTTATTTCTTCTTCATAATAACAATAATACTGCCACTAATGCATTGCCATGGTGGATAGACATACATTTTGTCTGGGGGAAAAACAACAACCTTTTACACAAACATTGTGTCTGTTGACTGGAAACAGAGTGGAACTGCCACTTTTGTGACATCAATTCACCTGTAAAGACCTCAATCTAAATATGGACATTGACTATACATCAAGTCATGGAACACTGCATTACCTTCATGGTCTATTATTTTGTGAAAAAAAACCACACAAAACATTGGTAAATACAACAAATACTAGTCAGAGTAAAGTTCTATACTGTTAAATAAAGTGACATTTATTTGTAGTGTTGGGACACTTAATATTATTATACAATAGTCAAAATATGTAACATTATTTTGTTATAAAGTCAAAGTTTTATTAACTGTGATTTCCTTTTAGTAAAATAATGTGTAAACTTCTAAATCTTATTAGATTTCACGTTATCCACAATTTTTTATTTTAAAGCCCTCTGTTGAAAAATTCGGAATTGATGGCATAATGATGCCCATGGTTAAAGTAGGCAGTAAGTTATTGTAGTTACAGTGTAGTATCTGTTTGTAAATTGGTGACTGGGGCAATATCAAAACCAAACGATGCCAATGGTTAAAGTGGGCAATAATTTTACTACTGCAGTATGTATTCAGTGAATTTGTGCATGGAGCAATAGCAAAACCCCTTTCAAAAGGATATGGAGGGAGAACAGGGGAGGAAGAATAGCCTTTTAAGGGAGGGAAGGGGAGGAGAGGGAGAATTGGGGTAGGAAGGAAAAGGGGAGGGAGAGTAAGGGAGGGGAGAGAGAATTGGGAGGGAAGGGAGAATATGGGAGGGAAGGAAATGGTGAGGGAGAGTAAGTGAGAGGAGAGAGAAGAGGGAGGGAAGAGAGAATAGGGAGGGAACAGAGAATAGGGGAGGGAAGTGAGAATAGGGAGGGGTCAGGAAAATATGAGAGGAAATGGAGAGGAGGAAAGGGAAGGGAAAAGGGAAGGAAAGGGAGAATAAGGGAGGGAAGGAAAAGGGGAGGAAAGGGAGAATAAGGGAGGGAAGGAAATGGGGAGGAAAGGGAGAATAAGGGAGGGAAGGAAAAGGGGAGGAAGAAAAGAACAAAAGAAGAATACTGGGACCTTGTAAGTTGTAGACTGAGACCATGCTAATTTGACAATGCAGGGCAGTTTGGCATTCAAGCTACTTTGTTATGATGTCAATGACCTATGAACATAGATTTTGAAGGAATGTATGAAAGTTGAGATTTACATTGTACATCTCTGTTGACATAGTACAAACACTTTAAAATTTTGTACACCCTTCTTCCTTTTCTGGTAACCCACACACTCCTCCTGTAACAGGTTAATTTATTTTCCTTTGTTCCAATATTTGTTTTTACTTTGTTGACAAACTCATTCAGTTTCAACTCCCATGACAGTATAGAGCTCCATTCAAAAAGCCACTCTCACTTAGAATTCAAACACACAACTTGTACACAAACACTTTGACCAACACTTGATAAATTCTCATCATATTTCAGCATAATTTAATTCTTATATTCAGTTGGTTAATAAAGAACAGATTCCAGACAAAGTCTCTATTCATAATAAAGTTAAATTCTGACCTATAAAGTCCAGAAATAAAAATTTCCAAACAGATCTCTGAATAGATGATAAAAAGATTTCAGCACAATACATGTCGGTTTGCTGGGTGGTCACAATGCAAAGTTTGGTGTTAAAGCACATAACAGCTGGGTTTATATAATTTTATGGGCAATTATTTGTACTAAAATGTACCTGTTACTTCTACCTGGAACTGATGTACACTACATAATCAGCATAACAGCTGAGTTTATACAATTTTATGGGCAATTATTTGTACTACAATGTACCTGTTACTTCTACCTGGAACTGATGTACACTACATATTGTGCCACTTACTGTGTGAACAGTACAGGATAATTCCAATGCATTGACATCAATATTATACATCAGTTAAATCATTATTTTATACAAGTATTTTTTGTAAACTGCTCAGGAGTAAAAATCCCCTTGAGCCAATTTAATCTCAGTATCAGGTAAAATATAAACTACAGTGTGTATGCTATGTGTAGATATAGGTAATATATAAACTACAGTGTGTATGCTATGTGTAGATATAGGTAATATATAAACTACAGTGTGTATGCTATGTGTAGATATACAGACAATTTGGAGTCTACAGACAAAATGTAACCATGACAATGCTAGAACATGAATAGCTACTAAATACTATTTGCTTTGCTTTTATTTTCATTCATTTCCCTGCCACGCTTTTTCATTATTTAAATTTAAGGGGGGAAATACTTTACACTTAAACTTCCTACACACAGGATTTTAATCAAACAACTGACAAGAGAATCCAAGGAAAATAGTCAATTTTTTTTCCAGTAAAAAACTTATTGAATCCATGAAAATCATTGACATTCCACACGGTGTGGACCATCCTTATAATGTGAGTTTTGTGTCAAATAACTAGTCATCAGTTTGACACAACATACTCTAGATGTTATCCATGGTATTGAATTATCTTGATGTCGAGATTCGATGCCACGGATATCACTAGACTAGACATGATACCTGTCATCATACCAATACCACCATTTTATATTATCAACACAGTTTTCTCTATACGATTCATGTATTCACATAGACAGTATACCTTCAGGGCAAATATTTGACAGTTTCATGAGATTCGTAAATCATCCATACACTTTGATCCCTGTATCGATCTCTCAAATGTAAATTATTAGTCATTTTACAAGATTTAGTGCCACTTTTTAATAATTCATGATAAAATACAGTTTCATGTTATAGTACTTCAACCATATATTTTCAATACTGACTCAGAGGTACATTTCAATTTATTTCTAACTATCAATTACTTCTATTTCCAACTATTAATAATCAATGATAAGCTTTTGATGAGTTCAATGAAAAGAAATTTGTGAAAAGTAAAATTTATACTTTGTCAGTGTATGAAGTATATGAATATTTGATAGATGGAGACACTATTTGTAGAAGAAATAAGTATACACTATACTCAGAACATGTGTATTTTTAGCTCTACTGAAAGGAAAGCACTATAAGAAAGGCATGTGTATGTGAAATAATGAATTGAAATATGACAAATATATGGGCAGAATAGTGGAACATGCTAGACATTGAGCTGGTAAAGGAATGAAGGGGGGGGGGGGTGCAGAATAAAATTTGTATTTTTAATTTGCTCTAGCCTAAAAGAACATGCCTTCTGTCATCTAAACAAAATCCGGACTTATAAATTCCAAGTTTTCAAATAAAGAAATTTAATCCCTGTAAAATTTCCATCATAACACCTAACATAGTCTGGATTTTACAAGTCCTGGCTTCAGATTATTATAGTATAGATTTCATGTTAAACAGCTCATTGACAATCTTTGATAAAGTACATGCTTTAGTCAGCCTATAAATGGTTTCCTTTTGACTTGCTACATGTCATTGAATAAATTACTTCAACACTTAGGCCCAATGCTGAGACAAGCTTAAACTTATAAATCTTATAATATGCTATCGTTGTGGTGTAATAACATAGACTTCTCAGAAACCAAGGACTTATACAGTTATTATGACAATAACATAGACTTCTCAGAAACCAAGGACTTATACAGTTATTATGACAATAACATAGACTTCTCAGAAACCAAGAACTTATACAGTTATTTATTATGACAATAACATAGACTTCCCAGAAACCAAGAACTTATACAGTTATTATGACAATAACATAGACTTCCCAGAAACCAAGAACTTATACAGTTATTTATTATGACAATAACATAGACTTCCTTGAAACCAAGGACTTATACAGTTATTATGACAATAACATAGACTTCCTTGAAACCAAGAACTTATACAGTTATTATGACAATAACATAGACTTCCCAGAAACCAAGAACTTATACAGTTATTATGACAATGTTAGCCACCAGAAGAAACCATGAATTGATGGATGGCATATAGATCAATACACTTGTATCATGAAAACAGAGCCGTGTATGTTTTATCACTTTATAGCAGGAATCCCACATTGATGTACAAGACATTTAATTTCCCTAGCGGACTGAAGACTTAATAAATATGTCAGCATTTAACAGACAGTAAACATTGACTCCCAGTACACAATGTACCTTTCAAAGCCATACAGTAGTTGACTTTCATAAACTCATTACTAATATTAGTTTACTTAAACATCAGTTGCCAAGATATAGTGTTTGGTGAGCTCTTTACTAAAGTCAGTATCCTACTTAATATCACTACAACCCTCACTACAAAATGATGCAAGGATTTGCATAGGACAATACATACATTAAAATATATACATTATTAAAAAATACTATTGTTAATCATTGGCAGAGTTTATATTTTGTTTCTCCCCCTGACTGCTAACCATGCCTGTAAACTACCTAGGACTAAGCATACATCTCACTTCTCCCCATTACTGCTAACCATGCCTGTAAACTATTATTATTATTATTATTATTTTATTTCTTGTAAGAAACGCGCTACACATGCGTCTCAACCGAGAACTAAGCATACATTTCATTGCTTCACTTCTCCCCCTGACTGCTAACAGTGCCTGTAAACAACCTAGAACTAAGCATACATTTCATTGCTTCACTTCTCCCCCTGAATGTGAACAGTGCCTGTAAACAACCTAGAACTAAGCATACATTTCATTGCTTCACTTCTCCCCCTGAATGTGAACAGTGCCTGTAAACAACCTAGAACTAAGCATACATTTCATTGCTTCACTTCTCCCCCTGAATGTGAACAGTGCCTGTAAACAACCTAGAACTAAGCATACATTTCATTGCTTCACTTCTCCCCCTCAATGTGAACAGTGCCTGTAAACAACCTAGAACTAAGCATACATTTCATTGCTTCACTTCTCCCCCTGAATGTGAACAGTGCCTGTAAACAACCTAGAACTAAGCATACATTTCATTGCTTCACTTCTCCCCCTGAATGTGAACAGTGCCTGTAAACAACCTAGAACTAAGCATACATTTCATTGCTTCACTTCTCCCCCTGACTGCTAACAGTGACTGTAAACAACCTAGAACTAAGCATACATTTCATTGCTTCACTTCTCCCCCTGACTGCTAACAGTGACTGTAAACAACCTAGAACTAAGCATACATTTCATTGCTTTCATTTATTGAATTACAATTAAATACAACTGAAACAGCAAAAGGATAAAATTTCACAGCAGGTAATATTATTTCCTTATATAAGTATGTTTTATAGATTTTAATGCATAAGAACAAATTTTCAGCATCACATAGGAAAAATTATGACCACATTTTGTTTCCATCTATCATATTTTCAGTTATTTAAAGAAATATTTGTCATCAAAGTTACTTTATACATGCAGTTCAATAAAAGCATGGAACAGAAAGGTTCATTCAACTTGATGCTACAGTTACATCTGTCACAAGATGTCTATTAAAGACTGGAGACAGTCTTCAAACAAGCAACTCATTTAGCAGTTATACAAACACCTATTGAGTTTCTAGTTTGATTAGCACACTCTTGCATAACACTAGTTTCATTGTATACTGAAAGCTTAGGGAGATGTATTGACAATTAGATTTTTTTATCAGGAACCAGCATCTTAGCATAAGTTTTCAACAGCGCCCTCATGGGTGAAGTAGTGTAGATGGTGAATGATTTGTTTGACATAGATACATATATACACCCTTCTTACTGTGGTGGATGCGTGTATGAAAATTAATCAGTGCCTAACAATTAGATTTTTTATCAGGATCCAGCATCTTAGCATAAGTTTTCCCATCAACAGGGGGAGTAGTGTAGATGGCGAATGATTTGTTTGACATAGATACCTATATACACTACTTATTAAGGTGGGTGTGTATTATGAAAATCAATTGGTATTTCAAAATCAACTCATTGAAACATCAATCTATAAAGCGACATCTCAAGAAAGTGTACAAGGATTGTCAGTGTTTCAGTGAGGTGTTGATGCAACATTTCATTATCAGAATGGGACTGTGATCAGCAACATTCTACTACCTTTCCACAACTAGTCCCAGCCTGTGAACACTAGAGGGCGCTGTTTATGACAACCCCTATCTCCCCTGTTATAAAGATGGCTACATTATTTACTCAGATATACAACTGTTATAATTAAGTTAACATACTTTTATAAGGAGTTTCCAAATCATTTCTTTGCTTATCAAGAAATTAATGTTTTTCCTTCACATATTATACATTATTGGCATATCTTGGATTTTGTTTTTCCTTGGAATAACTTATCTACACTTTGTCATGGGTCGACCATTGATTTGAAGTTAAGAAATTTCCAACACAAACTTATCATGAAAAGCCTGCAAACAAATAAGTTATTTACTTGGGATTTAACTAATTTACTGTTATATTCCTTTTGTTAAGATAATGAAGATTATTGTCATTTATTCTGGGAATGTAGATGTGTTGATCTATTTTGGAATTCAGTTAGGGATTGGGTTTAGTTTAGTTATGCATACTAATTAACCTGTTATCTTAACAAAGAAACACTTTTTTTTTTCAATTTCATTTTCCTTCTAGGACATTAATTTATTTTTAGATGTACATATTCAAACACCTTATCACATATACCTGGATTTAAAGTCATATTTACTGATTCAATTTATAAAGTAGAAAACCAAATTGCTTCATCTAGGAAAATATATAAAAAATGGGGACTGTTTCTTACTTATTTTGACGTGTAGGTGATTCTGTGTTTGCTTGTATTAGTCTTGTGTTTTTTTTGTCTTTGACATATAGTCATTTTCCTTCTTATGAAATTAAAAAAAATTAAACACACACAAAAATTAATGTTTTCATTGACAAAAAGCCAGAAATTTAGCATACAGGTACCTGTATATTATTCTCCAGATCGGCAACACACTTTGTTCCTGCATTGCAGATTCTGACAACCACTAGCAGACTCCTGGAATGGTCCTTCTGTGATATTATCACAGTAAAAGAAATGCTCATGTTCCAACATTGGACTGGCCTCGGCTAATTCTTGCAAACCAATGGCTGTGACATTAAGGCACCCAGATAAATTCAGGTGCCTCAGGTTGGGCAACCCTCCGTTGCCAGCTAATACACTGTAATGAACAAGATTTAGTTAATGATTTGATTACACATATACATCCAACCCCCAACCCAAGATATCCAGGAAAACATAGGCAGCTTTGCCATATCAGGTCAGAGGTCAAAGGTTGAAGGGTCATAATACATACAGTTTGACTACTGTTACTTCACTGCTGAGACATTTGTAAAAACATGGCTTTGTGGGAAATACTGCAACCTACTCTCAAATCTAATTATTACAGTACTACAGTCAAAACTCAATGGTAAATTAAAATATTACACTTTCACAAATGAACTGAAGAGTGAAATAATTAAAATTGATTACAAATCAGAATAACAAATAACGATGTCATCTAACCCTTCACATGACCAGCAGGTTTCTTGTTTATTTTTATGTATACTTGGGACATAGCATTCTATTGATGGATAGGGTGGGGGTGAGGGTGTCTGTCTTGACTAATTTGATATATTGTAGGTTTACTATAATCAGATGAATACCACAAGATCCAAGTTCTTGACACACAAGCTTGTTGATTTGTTTTGAAATGTAACCCATTATTCTTCAGGTGTATTTTGATATAGAGGTTAGTTAGCTTTAGGTGAAGAACGTAAACATAGCTAGGTGGTTTCATTTGAAGAACATTAATATAGCTAGGTGGTTTCACTTGAAGAACATAAACATAGCTAGGTGGTTTCACTTGAAGAACATAAACATAGCTAGGTGTTTTCACTTGAAGAATGTAAACATAGCTAGGTGGTTTCACTTGAACATAACAATAGTTAGGTGGTCTCACTTGAAGAACATAAACATAGCTAGGTGGTTTCACTTGAAGAACATAAACATAGCTAGGTGGTTTCACTTGAACATAAACATAGCTAGGTGGTTTCACTTAAGGAACATAAACATAGCTAGGTGGGTGATTTCACTTGAAGAACATAAACATAGCTAGGTTTTATTTGATCTGTAAAATCTGTAAACCTTATGACAAATTCATTCCATCAAGATTTTGTACATACAACACTAACTGCATGGTTGCCTATAATAGATTTGTCATTTAATTCATTATCAAATAGTATCTTGCTATAACCATGGGTTGGTCAGGTTTCAATTTATCAGATCCATTACCAAACTTTGGTCGGTTGGTTCCAGCTTGTCAGCTGATTGTACCATCAGCCAATCCATGTAGACAGGAAACATATCTTCATTCATTGTTGCACATTGTTGTGGTAAATACAGACTTGTTTTCTGTTGCTTTCATCCTATTCAGGCCATATACAAAAATCTACTGAACTAGCTGAATGTGTCTGTGGTTATGAGCAAATGTTCAATGCTAAAGAGTGAGTAGCATATTGGCAACAAACTCATTTCCAATTGATGATACTAGTACACATTGTGTATATAATTTGACCTAGTAACCTTTCATACATGATCTGGGCACAAAGTGTCTTGGTACACATTGTCAGCAAAACCAGTTTTGTATCCAGAATTTGGTGAACTTTTTACATACATAGTCAATGATCATTAATTTGTGACCTAGTTTTACTCACTAGAATCATAGATCGTAGATGTTACTTTTCATGTCATTCATTACAGTATCAATGCAATGTGTTCAAACATTAGGTCAACATGCATGTGTACATTCAATAGCAGCAGGTGAAGTGTGGGCAGCTCCGGAAAACAACAGAATCTTCCAAAGAAAAATACTGATGTACCCTCATCATACACTCATCAGTCATTCAAAATTGTAATTGCCATTTTTCTTTCTTGTGAGTTATGTCAATTTTCTATTTACCATTATTTGCAGATACTTGGACAAAACAAGACAAGTTAAATTGTCAGCTTGTGGGTTGAGAATTGATACTGGTACATAGACATTTCCTTATTGAACAAAGTCCCCTGGTAAGCAGTTTGATAAACTTTGACATTTAAACTTTGACCTACATTAACCTGTCATCAGATAACTGAAAGAAGTTGGTTAAACTTTGATTTGGAATTTTCAGCATCCAACTATATATTCTTCAACACTGATATGCCAGTAGTTTCAATCCCTAACTCATCATTTGAATCCTGATCCACCTTAACTATTCAACTTTTGATATCTATTACATAAACACTGTCACAAGTACCTACCTGACTTGTGAACTTTGAACCTTGACCTACCTTAACCCTTCATCAGTGATCTGATAGCAGCTGGATAAATCTAAGAACTCCAATGGTCTTTCAGTGGTGCCAGCACCACTGCAGCAGCTTCCAGTGCCAGAGCACCGTCTAGTCCTTGTGTTGTTGCTATCTGACAATGACTGTCTGCAGCAAACATTGCTGCTGTTCTCATCATCACAGTCTGATGCAAGTTGGAGTTGATAAGTCCTCATTTTGTCCTCACTCCACTTGCTGTCATGTCCAGAATACTGAGAACGGTTCTCACTTTCACAGCAAGAGCATGAGCTGGCCGTCCTTGGGTACATTACAAGTGTACCCTGATTCTGTGAGTCAGAAGCCCACGTGTCGTACTCATCTCTTGCAATATTACAACAGTCAGGATATTGCTGTTTTTCATCACACACATTCCACCTGCTAAATCTCTTTAACACTGAATCACAGTCTTCAATAGCAACCTCATCATATGTCCTGGTTGCCATGGGTACACAGATATTCTCATCTGCATCCTCCTCATCATCATCATCATTATCATCATCATATGAATGTCTACTATTGTTGTTATTGGAGCAGGCTTCCTTGCAACACATTTCAATCTGAGGAGGGTTCATTCCAAGAGCCTTGGCAAGTCTGATCAGTGTAGTGTCGGTAATCTTCAAGCATCCAGACAGATCCAGATGTTCCAAATGACTACCTCCACCATTTCTACCAAGCCTACATACAATTACAAACAGAATACTGATATCAGCTTTGAAAGTGAAAAGTTGAACATATCCATTTCACTAGAATGCATCTAAGGCTTGTACTACAAAAATACTAGCTGTGTCTTCGAAACAGAAGTGATAATTAGACATAACATCATATCTGAGTCACCAAAGATGAAGTTTCTTCAAACAGTGTGTTGCGGCAATATTCCCACCCCTTCCGGCATAGACAACTTTATATGATCTTATTCCAAATCAGTATGCCTTCCTGAGTCACTGATGTTAGGGCACTCTCACATTTCAATTTACGGATTGAGTCTTTATAGTGAAAAAGATACAAACCAAAGATAAACACACTTTGAGTATGTTAGGTTTGTTATAGGTTATAGTTTGTTAGGTTTTGTTGGAATTTTTCAGAGAATTTGTAATTTTTTGGTAAGTATCATGACGGTGAAGGGCCAAAGGAGGATTTCTCCCATTCACACAGGAATGACTCTCCTCATACAACGACTAGATTTCTGGATAGTCTGACATCTGTGTAAACGTAAACATGTCTTGATATCGTCTCTCTGACCAAGCATCAGCAGGTCTCCTGAAACATCACTATAACCACCATGATATTGCTATGACTATGAATGATAAAGTATAAGAGTTTGATAATTGTATGTTGTGATTTATCATTTCATGAACTTTTACAACAACCTACTTTCTACGTATTTTGGTATTACTTACCCTTTGAATGCAACATCGGACACATTAGTTTGTGATAGATTCAAATGTTTCAAGTTTGGACAACTGATAATAATTTTGTACACCTGGAATAGAAACATAATATGGTTGTCATGATTCCAAATAAGGAAATGTATACCATGATAAAATGTACATGTACTGGTAATGGTTGGCCATGTTTTCTTTGGTAATTCTCGGTACCTGAAATAGAATATTACCGCCTAGACGCATCATAAATATAACAAAACATTTGATTTCTTGGTTGACACCATAACTTCCACTCCATGCACTTCACGTGCATAATGGTTGGCAATGTTTTGTTTGGTACTTTTGACTAGTTCTCATAGCAAAATATGTCATCAATTCATACTAATGCTTCATATTAAATCAAGATTTTGCAAGTCAAAGTAATGTATGTTTTAGACTAGTGTTACTACAAACCAGAACAAATCATAACACGAAACCATAATTGCAAAAGGAATTCACTTAGGTGTGGAAAAAGTAAGTCAATTTTATCCACTAATCTCTTCCTTCATATACTATGTATAACAATTAAAGGACTAATCTTTCAGTCAAAATTATTTCATTTTCAAAAGGAAAAAAAATGGGAAAAAAAATAAAAATAAAATAAATTGCCAATTTTGTCACCTTTGTGCTGAACATACCCTTCTTCCATTATATGGTTAAAACAAAACCAAGTTTGTCTATTATGTGTTACCTAGACACTACATGAGGTATATATGCATCCTAGTTTTCTTACCAATCCATTGTTAACACCTTTACTTCTACTCAGATCTACCTTCTGTACACCATTTCCAATCAATGGTATAAGATACTTAGTTATGTCTGTCAACATCTTAGCTTCTTTGCGAATACACATGGCTGTGTAACTTAGAGCACTACAAGCACTGTTATCACTCTCCTCAGACTCATCAAAATCAGCGTCTTCATCTACGACTACATACAGGTCTTCTGTACTACTGGATAGTGGTGTGCTATCAGACAGGTTACCTTGGTAGTCATCCACAGTAACACCAAACTGCCAAATACCTGCAATATGGATGGGTATAATAATGTAATAAAACTCTATAATTTGATTGTCACATGGAAAGCAATAATCCTGTCATTTTTACAATATACAACTCTGGTATTCGAGGCTTCAGTTTACTAAGATAGACACAAACTAAAACTATTATTGTTGTTCAATGTGGTAGATTACACAAGTGGGTGATAACAGTTCCTCTGTTGTGTGAATCTAATCACCCTGTGATGAAGATCGTGTAAACATTGGAAGTCCCAAAACAGTACACTACGAATTTATGGAACCAGCTTTCAGAGATGCCTCCCTACTGAGACTATATAATTGAACCAATGTCCATTCAACAGCATATCAATGTCGTATAAACATGTTGTGACAATAGTTTTAGTTTGTTTTATCTTTGTAAACCAAAGGCTCAATTACCAGAGTACTGCTTTTAGGTGAAAATTAAGAATTAAGAGAGTATCATGGCAAGTGGAAAATTTTATACAAAGATTAGCACACCTTCTCAACAAATTCAAATATATCACTAGTGACTATGAAAAAACATAAACAATTGATGGGCATGAAACTTCCTTTCAAAGATAAAACAGTAATCAACTCTTTCCCAACATTTCTAGTTTGGACTACTAGTGGTTATTCTTACCAGGTATATACCTAAAATTCAATGAATGTTTTATTTTCACTATTCTAAAACTGCTATTACACCAACATTTCACTTCACGTTTTGTTAGTAAATCTCCAACATTCAATTTTTTAAAATGTTTTTCTAATATTTCTAATATTATATAATCTAATATTTATTTGTTTACCTTGCGCCCATCTGCTTAGGTGCAGAATCTGCCATAACACTCCAGAGAAGGCAAACTTTGACCAGTTAGTGCAAACTTGGGCACATCGACACAGGTCTTTGGGTCCCAAATGAGAAAATATCTTTATCACTATCTCAGGAGGCAACTGCCAGAACTTACTGTCTTCTTCAAAATCATCCTCTGTAAAAAAAGATGAAGATATTTCCAGTGATTTTGCTATGGGTTGGGAAGCCCTATCTGGTAAAATTTAGATTCCCATACTTTGTACAAAATGTACAATAATTTTAGAGTGCAACCTCAATGAAGTGATGGAGACATCGGGTAAATTTATATTATTTTTCAATGAAAAACTGGTGATATGTGGGTGAAGATTGTGTTTTGCTTGATGTAATACATTATTTGACCATTTGTCAATAAACAGATCAATCACATATTAACAGTATTTAAATAAGAAATAAAATGGCAGAGTTTTACTTTTTGTGATTAAAACTATTTTCATTTGACCAAGTCAAAAAAAGTCATTGACGAACATTTATGCCCACTATCTCGCCATATACAAAATAACAAACACACTCGCAAACACATTCTAACCCATACATGATAACCCCCAACCCCATCACCAACACACAAATGCACACACGCATGCATTTACACACACACACACACATATGCATGCCCGCACGCGCACGCGCACGCTCACGCACACACACACACACACAATAATCTCTCACACTGAGGTTCAAAAACCAACAACCCACAAAGACCTGGTTGAAACTCATCATACCTGTAGGTTTCTCAGCAGTATCTGTCAGATACTTCAGGTACTCAAAAGGACGACTATGCAGCTGACAATGTCTTTCTATCACCAAGGCTTTAATGCTCTTCAGCTCTTCAAATGAGAAATACTGCATCAACAAAGCTTGAAAAACCTGGCACAAGAAAGAAAGAAATGTAGAATTCAAATACAGCAAATACAATTTTTTTAAAAAATTATTTCCACTGCTTCATATTTTCAAATTTAGCAAGTACAGGTACGAAAGATTAAGCATAATGGTAATTCAGTGGACTGCCAATGCAATATATACACAATTTAAACAAGTTAAGGAGTATAGACATTCATGTAGTTAGTCTGTAATGAATAAAGACCTCCTAGAATAACCTGATTGATGAAATGTTGTGGTCCTTTACTATGTGCAAATGACAATAGACAGAAATGTTTGCAACTGTCATTCTGTATACTTCTTTATTCACATGTAAAGTTGTATATGTGATTGAAAGAATGTACACCATGATGGATCTTTCAGTGTAAAATGTCAAAGACTCTAACAGTTATCACTACAAATCAGCATGTCTGCAGCCTCAGGCAACACAAATCTAAAATTACATATTTCTTTCTTCTATGTTCCACATAAATTATTATTCTCTGAGAAATGTCACTTTCTTACCTCTTCCTCTTCCTTCAAGTGAGGCAGGAAGTCTTTGGTGAACTCTTTCAGAGCTTTAGTCAGCATTCTACCAAAGTTGATACGGTCATCCTCAGTCTTACTTCTATCTAAATGATAGCCATCATCCACCATCTCTAACATATCAGTCAAATGATTGTCTGAGTGAACATTGGTCACTGCTGCAATCTCTATCTTCAGTCCCTTCAGTCTACACTTCAGTTTCTGCATGATGCACTCATTTTCAATCCTTTCATGTATTTTGAAGTCAGAGAAGGTGGTCTTCACCTTGTCAAGTATCAGTTGCCAGGCAGTGTGGTCTGAGAAATTGGTTGCCTGCAACTAGAAAGACAGAGAAGAATGTTCCAATTCAGTAAGATCTCTACTAGGAAGCTATAGCAGCAATGCAGGAAGTTTTACAAACATTGTCCACTTCACAGGGTTACACAATGACAGCTAAAGTAGAACTGAACTAGATGTAGTGACAATAACAGACTGGATATGACTCTTGGTGCTACATTTTGTATTAGTAATCATTTCAACTCTGTTTACTGAAAAATCATGCAGTTTAACCCTTTACTAGTCTGTGTTAATTGGACTGAAATGATGTCATTGTTCCGGCTTTTATCAGCCTGCTCTAAATGTTTTGGGAAAGGAGAGATTAGACCACGCCCACAACGGCTGATCTGTCAGTCTAGTCAATCAGTAGACAGTAATGACGTCATTGGTCCGGGCGTATCAGCCTGCCCTAATTTGGGGAAAGGGGAGATTAGACCACGCCCACAACAGCTGATCTATCACTGATCTGATAAAATCATATATCGAAATGGTAACGGTTAACATTTACACAACACACATATGCTCACAAGAAGCGTGATAGGGCTGAACAACACACATAGTATCTTACAGTCTATTAACCCTTTACATACACAGAAATCTATACTTATACTTAATATTGATTTCTTGACAAATGCATATGCCCCATTGGCTTATTTATATTTATGATGCATAAACAGTTTGGGTAATCTGTCATCAAATATTCATGTTATGATGGACATGCTATTAATTTTTTATGTTTCTCATCACCAACTTTCCTCTTATTGCATTGTCTTGTAAGAAGGTCAAACAAGACAAAATTTAAACAGCTGAAGATTTCTTCCCAATACTGACATCTTTAATTGTTTACTACAGCACTGTATTCTTTTATTTTTATGATCCATTGAATTATTATTGAATACAACCACAGACAGAAAATCGTTTCTTAGTTTCATAATTTCTACTGAGGTTGTAAAATTACTATCTTGCATGCTCTCTTCAGATATGACATATTTTTTATTCCAGTTAACGTGATTGAAGGATAAATATGTTAGAATAAAATATTTCTGTCTACCAGGATACAGTGTATGTCTACAGGATGCTATGTGAGGACTAGTCATTCCTCGAAGTTATATATTAACACTAACATTTTTGTACTTTGTGTTTCATTTCTTACTTTACCTTTACCCTGCGTTTCAACAATCAAATATAGATGCTTACAGATAAAGTGGTATTATATATAGAAGTATGCCATTTATACTGGTCATTTGTTCAAACTTTCATAAAATACAAAATATAGCAATTAAATTATGTATACTACAGGATAAAATCACATATTGAAATTCCATGGTAATGGTTACGTTTACAAGACATGTATATGCTCACAGAATACAATCAGAAAACGTGATCCTTTTGTAAATCAATATGTTTATACAACTGAACATATATCAATTTTGCCTGAATGTCTACCATATCATATCCTCGATACAGAATATAGACTGTTAGCCTGTGACACACTAACTTTATAAGCTGCTGGCTAAATCATGACATTGACTTGATCAAACTAAGGTTCAATCATGAACTATTTGTTTTTTCTTCCTATTTCCTATCATATTGTCACACTGAAATCATAATTAAAGGTAGCACAAAAGTGAAAGATATCACATTTGAGTTTACTTGTAGTGAAAAAAAAAACTTGCATCAGAGATCCCTGTGAATAATTGATATTGACTTTAGAGTGTGGTAATTTAGTATATACTGTTTTACATCAATGTTGCAAGCACTTTATCACTTTACATTTATGTGGCTTACAATCGGGCATGCAACATTGGATCTATATATTATATATACTGATTGTGTGGTAGACAACACAATCAAACAGTACAATACAGTAAAGTAACATACAATAGAATACAACCAGTGTGTCCTCTAAGCCAATTTGACGTGATATTGACGTCGGTATACAATTTCTAGTGACGCACCAAACTTTGATATTCTACTATCTCTTACTAAGTGGTGACTCACAAGAAATGCCAGTTTTTCTCATTTTGACTCACAACAACAAAATTTGGCTTTCATTTATACTATAGAGCACACTGAATACAACAACTTTAATTGCACTGTGTTATTCACAGTCACATTTGTTTATACAATCAGTATTTGGTACATAAACTATAATTTTGGTATTTTTTTACCACGAATCTAAGGCTTCAGATTAGAACCAAAGGGTAGATCTAATGTGACAGTAATCAACACTATCTCAAATCATCTCATGTGAACAGGTGTTTTGCCTAATCACCTTTCTAATGTGCAGGCAAGAATAAAAATACACACAGGTATCTATTTCAAGGGTAAGTCTGACCTGTATATATTTAATACAGACAACAATGACTGTTTATCAGTCAACAAACCAGAATGATTTGCACTTTTTATTTGTGACAAGAACTCATCAACATGTCAATTCAAAATAGCTTTGATGACTAAATTTTGTGATGGTAGTGATCGGGGAAACAATTCCATGTTATACAAAATGTACATGTACAAATATAGTTATGTGATCAGTATGTAATGAAAGCGAGTTGTTTCCCTGATAACACCTACAACAAAATATACTTGTCAATGCTATAAAGCTATAAGCTGCATCAGTGTATGCTCTTGTATCATTTATATACATGTATTCTGATCAGAGGTTAATCTGGTAAATTTGTTACTATTCATGACATGCAGTATTCATAATGTGCTAACCAGCAAAATCAACAACCCTTTTAATTAATGGGTAAATTGGTTGCTGGAGACATACAAGTTATTGATATGTATGAATAAATAATTAATTTTGCATTGTGTTCACACTCACACCAACAGCCAATATATTGTAGACAAATTGTTTTTCTAAATGACATACTCTGCCATGTTGTTGTTGAGGATTATGACATGACAAGGCAAAATTTACCGACATGCTCCACCAAAACACTTACTGTTGAAGCTACAGGACACAGTGTAGATTACCAGATTCCTCCTTTATTGTAGTGATTCTGAATACTTCACAAATTAATACATAAATCTACCAACTTGAATGTGTTATATAGCTTGTTGGTCTAATTTGTCATCTAATATATATTATCAAGACATGTACAAGAGTGTACCAACTTCATAATGTGTGACTGACTAACTTATTTTGATATTTCTTTGCATAACGGATGTCTAGAAAATGGAAAATTTATTTATAGATTGTTGCCATAGATACTTGTAACCCATGACAACATGTTTCAGAATACATACTTGATAATATAATGTCACTTAGTCTGATTGACAATACACAAAAATGGGAAAAGATAACAAGTTTCCCTAGGGTAGTGTAATATTCATATATTCCTGCTTGCAAACATAATATAAGACATACCATTTACACTTTGGTTATTGTACATTGTGTGTTCCTACAAATCTAAACTATTCTGCTGAGCCTGATATACCTTTGTCAGGCTTTGAAAATCAAAGACAATGGTATTACAAATACTGTAATTTATTAGATTCTTACAAATACGAGTGTAAAGGTCACAAGTACGGCATCTAAGATACACTACTGACATTGGAACCAAGCAACAATATATGGTCCTTGCACACAGAGTAAGACAAGACTTACTCTGGATATATGCACTCCGACACTCTCCACTATGGATCTGACCATAAGGAAAATGCGAGACTGTGCATCGTTTTCCTGCACAAGAATTTTCGGTAAAAAATCTCAATTACAAATAATACAGAAATAAACTTCAAATCACTAAACTTAACCTATGGCTACACATGTATGTCTATTTCTACCTGTCATTTCTTGTCTAATGTTTGCTTCAGCCACAAAACTGACAACTGTTTGTCATGCAAATTGACTATCTCAATATTGCACGGGTGCAAAACCTTGTGCAGGTTTACACTGCGCTGCAGTCATATTGTCCTTTTTGCAACTCAAGTAAACATTTGACAAGAAATGATATGAACAGACAAGATGTAGAATTTAGTTTTTTAATAGGAAAAGTTTAATTGTGTATTTTCCATAATCATTGGATTGGATTGGATTGGACAGGACGCAATTCTGAAATTGTCCCATTCTACACCAGAGATAGAAAGGGACAATGTCAGAATTGAATCCCGACTTACTCCGTCTGCAAGCAGGACTACATCATAAACATAAGCTCGATGTACAAGAAATTGCCAAAAGCCTGGTGGTCAACATGTTACTATTTGTTACAAAAGTGAACCACTGAAAACTGCAGTAAAGTGGATATGACAACAGAGACTACCAAATAGAAACTACTCGTTGCATTCATGTGTCTTTTAAAATGTTATAATAAAGATTTTACTTGAAAGCTTTGGATCATGGAAGTATAAAAACCCATAGTTGGATCGTGAGTCGTGACGTTATTAGACGATTTCGATGTGTATTATTGCACGTACGCCCACATTACTAGTTTTGCAGGCGTTTCTGTCTGAAGCTGGAATCACCTGTGTTATAGTAAACAGGCAAAGTGAAGTTCGTATTCAAATAAAACACAGTATGCTGATCATACCATTTGGCTTGTTAATTAAAAAAAGTCGAGTTTAAATATTTCACTGGTACTTGGATTGGAATGGAAAGATAGATGCACAGTGACACACAGTGTTTACATGATGATGTAGATGCACGTTGCGTCAAATGTGAATGATTTTGACTTGAAAATATCGCCAATTACTTCTTTCAATAAAGTACCTTAACTATAAAATAATATCAAAAATTACTAATTAAACATTACATCGGTGATATGCTTACCTTGCTTGTCAAATCTTGGAGCTGTTCAACTATATTTGAGTGCGGAATAGAGAAGACATCGACTTCTGCGGGAGGAGGCGCCATTTTGTCTCCATCGGTCGAGTTCATTTCTGTACGTAATATGCTATTTGTGGTGGACAGCACTTTCAACCATGTAAGTACTATAAGTACTATAGCAATCAAATATGAATACAAAATTAGATTTTGTGCATAATTTTCAAATATCTTATATGAATTTTGACTTAAAAGCTTTCATTTCACGCTAAGTCAATGAGTCCATCATTCGCGTGCTATTCCCTCTTCAATAAATGGAATACACCTAGCTATCACTCCCAGAATCCCAAGCGCCATGTACATGGAATCGCGCGGATGTGAACACACACGCTACTTATTGATGGGTTCGGTATCTCATAATTTACCAGTAACACACAACGTAACAGATGGTGTCAATTTTATGCAAACCATTCGTTATTTTGCAGCTTGTTTTATTTCAGTTTGACTTCCGTCTACAGATATGAAATGCACCTATCTGAACTTCAGTTCAAAGGTCGCGAACAGGTGTTCTATTGTCATTCTTTTAGAAAAGCAATGCTTTGACATGATCCACATAATGCAATATTCTACAGGTGCTAAGAATCCTACGTCAATTATCAAATTCACAAATGAAATTAAAGACCTCTCTTGAGTTCCCTTGTTAGTCCGAAGATTCCCCCAATAACTAATAACCTAGGATGTAATTGAAGATAATGTTAACTAAGTAACCGAGACTATTCTTAATTAGCATAGACGTTTCCATTCGTCTTGGGGTGTTCAATGTTTGTAAATATCGGTACGTCATTTTCAATATGTCCAAAATTATTAAAGATTGATGGACTAAAGAGTTAGATCACAGGCTAAAAATTATATTGTTATATAGAAGAGTTAAAAATTATCTTTTGGTCAACAATTTCAACATGAGAATCACGTGCGTTCTATGTCGAGGATTGGGAACCCTTAAAAATTATGGAATGTCCCAACCGGAGGCGAGCCATAGCAACGTTGGAAGCCATATGAATACAAAAACGTGTACAATCGACTTTTGCGTGAGGCGGTAGCATAAATCTATTCCGTCCACACATTGGACTGAGGTGTCCATATATATTTACTCGTCTATATTTACTTCAGACATCAAAATCCGTCCAAAATGGTGCGAGAATTAATGGACACCCAGAGACAGAATTTCTGGAAGGAGTCGATCCAAAAGGAGGCGTATGTACGACTTGCTTGGCATGAGAAGTACAGCAAAGAGTTTGCTAAAGACTCGGCAAAAGCTATTCGTCGGAAACAGCGTCCAGACATGGTACCCAAACCTGTCATGACACTGAAATTACCACAGCTAGAAAGGGCGAAGAAATCCGACGACAAGGCCAAGAAGGAAGCCGAAGCGAAAGCAAGTTTTGCTATGCTTGCAAAGAAGAATCCCGACGCTTTGCTAGTTGAAATGAGACCTGTTTCGACGTCCACGAAAGCGCAATTGTATAAAGGTGAGTGGATAGGTCGAAAGATCAAAGAATAAACACACTATCACATCGTGATTAAATTGTCATGGCAGTCTATTTTAGTTATTGACAATTGATAAAGAGGCCTTCTGACGCAGCGTTAGTAGTTGGAGGTTTATTGTCCAACGTATCAACAATGGAATTTAGATTGTTCTCATTTGTTTGTTATTCAATGTGATTTACTGTGATACCCAATGTATAATGTTGTATTTAGAATCCATGTTAGAGCCAGGGAGACAGACTGAAGTAAACAAAGAATTTTCTGTCCTGGGGATACAAGTAATGTACTTGCTCGTCTCCTACCGAAAAACAGACGATGCAACAGGTGTCTAGTGACGTCATTGTTCTGTAGTGCATTTCGTTTTAGTAAGTCTGGCACGCAGAATATGTCCATTTAGGATGTCTTTCGCCCTGAATGCCGTGTGTTTTCTTTGTAACAATGTTTATCATTATTGTTTCCTTCCACAGGTTTCAGCAAACTTGGAGAGGGTAGATACGCTTACCTGCAACAAAGGAAATTGAAGAAACCCGAGGAAAAGTACGAGTTCCCAATCACAAGTAGCTGGGAATATGGCTGGCGACTAGATGATGTCGTCACTGAAATGCGAGCACCAGCTTTTGGCAGATCGCGTATAGTGAAAGAGTCTTTCTACAGAACCAACGGAATTTTATAGATTTCTATCACTTGTCTACCATTAAAGCTGTGTAGACATCCAGGAATTCTATCTGACGAGTCCTGACAGATTTACATAAACTAACTTGTGATTCGTTGGAATTGCAAGAAGTTTGAACCGACATGTACTTTTGTTGTCTTTGAGCGTGAATCAGAAATATAACATTGTTATTATAAGAGAAAACAACAGACAACTTCGAAGGATTAGAAGTAGGGATATGATTGAAAGTTTATTACTTATTTCTTTAATTTCAATGACGCATGACTTTAAAGCCACAATAGCATTAACTGTAGGCGGTGACCACTTCTGCTGGTGTGAAAATCTGGTAAAAGCTTACTGAAAGAGTTCAAATGTTCCAAAACGCTGCTTTCACCTGTCAAGAAGTCGCTGATATTACATAAAGGCGACGCCAAAATGTACCCGTGTTAGCTTTCATTTCGTATATAGGTTGAAATCTCAGCTATGACGATTATGTACTTTTGGTGAATTGCTGTTTATACTGTCTTGTATACTATAGAGTTTACGCTGCTGTGGCTTTAAAGTTAGTCTATCCATACACAGTTCACAATGTTTAAAGCTTACACAAGAGAAGGTAATGACGTTTTGATTAGGCCTTTCTCAAATGTCAACATTGTGTATCTGTAACATCACGGTCTATTAGAACAACAATTACAACAACACTGTAGACAGTCCCATGTGGTAGAAATAGGATATTTGCCCCCTCTCAAATTTAGACGTATTTTGTTACTCCACCCATGTAAGGATACATTGAATCCTTATTCTTACCTTAACCGTGTGTTTTTTGAATGATTATACTTGTATCAGTAATATGCTTGTGACGTACTGCCAAACTTGTTTTTTTTTATAATACTGTTTTAACTTTTATAAGTTTTCATTTAATTTACATAAAGTAACATCTACTAAACATCAGCATTACCGTGAAGAAAGTTTTAACTGAAAAACTCAGAGTAGTTGTTTATAGGGTATATTTTTGTCTTGGTGTTGTATTTACAATAGTTATGAATGATGCAAATCAGAGTGTTTTGTACATTTGTACATTGTGTAGGCCTTCTTAAATGCAGATGTTGTTGTTTTCCCCTGCTTGGTTGATTGCTTAAACACTGTTTGTTTACCAAAAAGTACACATAATCAGGTCCAGATTTATGTCTGGTGCAATAATTTAATTATATGGTGCCATTTTCAAACATATATGTAATATGGTAATTCCTTGGAATTCACCTATATCACAGACAAGAATATACACTGTATCTTCCCTTGAGTGTGTGCTATTTCAACTTTGGAATAGAACTGTTTCTGAAGATAAGGGTAGCTGTATTGGTCGAATGATATTTTTTATACCTCCGATGACAAAAAGCAAAATTAAAATATAACTCTAGCTTGCATTTGGGTGACATATTATGGGACAAAGATAAGGTCGCAAAGTAAATAATAATTTTACTGTGTATATATTTTTATGCCTTAGAATACTACTGTACTGTCATTGCCGATATAGATGATAGACTAATTCATTTTTCGAGTTCTTTATCACAGTGATATAAACTTTGTCGAATCTACAGACTGTTCTATCCATCCATCTATCCATCCATCCATCCATCCATCCATCCATCCATCCATCCATCCATCCACCCATCCTACTCAGGTGATGGAAATATTGACTATTTGTGATAATGAATTCTTAATAAATTGATATTTTTAAAACCAAATTTTTACAAGATCCAATGGCTCAGTGAATACTTCCAAGTTTGTCCAAAGCGTACATTTTGGAAAGTGTATCTTTAATTGACCCACTGTTGTTGCTGGACTGGTATTACAAGGAACTCACTCCATGGAAGGAATGAAAACCCAAATTTTGGTGTAATGAAGTTTCGTTTATATCAAAGCATGTACAAATGTACACAGTCACAATTATTTCAACTAGCGTTGCTCTAAGAGAGCGCTTGTACACCTCCAGTGCTATTTTAATTTGTGGTACATGTGTTCTGATGATATCTTCCAATATAGATTAATTAATTAATTAATTAATTAATTATATACTCTCTGTTGGTGTACTATACCAATTACACATCTTATGGTAGGATTCACGTACCAGTGTACATTACCACCGGTTGTACAATCTAGTATGTACAATATAACGCAATGCCTCTAAACGATAATATACACGTAACAACATTTCTAAGTTACACCGCTGGCGGAAATTGATATGTGTCTGTCACGTTGTGCATAATGTTTTAATCGATAAACTCAAGTTGACATTACACTGTGTGTACGTGTTGGTGCAGCCTGTGTGTTTTGTCGATTATATTATCTTAGACAAGGTTGAACTCTGTTTATTCGTTATATTTCCACGTGGGTCTTTCCTGCAAAATGTGCTTTCGTGTAACTTTCTCGGTAAAATGTAATGCATGCCTTTTTAGTGATTAAAATATTTTTACATTCAAAATAAATGTCCGCAAATCTGGTTCTAAACCATTGCCTTCAATTTGTTATAAGATACATGTGTACATGGCAATGTGTTAGATCTTGAGGGTATACTGATAATCAATGTTCTATGTTGAACTCAACGTGCGACATTTTACCAATCTCTTGCGGCTAACAGCTGTACCACAGTCATGATAGTCCCTCTATCACATGTCCCTAATATTACATCCACAAATTACCTAAATAATTGAAAATAGCCGTTACTCGTTACTTGAACCGAAGACCGATACTATACTAACAAGTCTGTATTCTCGATAACCATTACGTTTTAAATTTCAGCCATTTCACGACTGCCTGCAGACACTGAACAATTGACATTTAACACATTCAATTCATCAAAGTATTGATTCTATGTTTACTACACCCATCTCATATTTCACACCATGTCTGACCTCAAAAGGTGGTCTGTTGTCAACAACAAACAAACTTTGAATCGATTTTGACGTACAGTGCCAACAGAATACAATGGCTTACACATAGTGCCAAAAGAGTACAAATACATTTGCTCGATAATACCAATCTATTTCTTATTAAATATGATTACATCCATTAATTACTATTAATTCATTTCGAAAAGAGGTAATCAGGAAAATTGAATAACTACTAGTCCGACTCAGACTAGTGGGAATTTTGGGTGTTGTGCCGACAGTTTCTGATGGTTAATCATGCGTGTTAAAGTGTGAGTTTGCGTTCGATTGACCTTGCAGAGGAGCTTCGTGATCTACCAAGGTGCATATGCGCATACATGAGACCAATATACTCTGAACATTAACACAGTCCTAATAACTTCTAATTTACATTTAAAAAAAACGATTGCTTCAATTCCTGGTTACTTCAACGGACAATTTACATAATTAAAATATTGTATTTTGGTATATGGAAATATGCGATATTGACAGGCAATGTATTTTATAACCATACCCAAGAGAGGTGGGGGGGGGGGGATTAAAATATAAATGTACAAGACCAGTGTCGCAAACAAAACAGATAAAGGCCTTTTCCCCGGAGTGTGTAAACTACAAATATACCACCCGTATCGGACCAATTACACATTGCCGTTCTATTTGAGTTGATGGTGATGATGCTCTGGAATTCAACCGGACAAGGCTTCAATGTGTGACAATTTGATAAGACCGTGAACAGCAATGACGTATTTTACTACAGTAGTACTGCAGTAGCTTACTGGGACGATACAACATTATCTTTGATGTATGATTATTTTGCATCATATCAAGTTCACTGCAAATTGACGACTTGATCCCCCCTTCCACCCTCCACATATGTGTATGTACTAGATTACACTTTGTCATTATTCGAAAGCATGAACACCCACTTTCTTTCTTTCTTTTCCAAATTATGCAATCACATTGTCTTTTCACCTAGACCTGTAAACGTTGACACAATGTAACTTGGTAATTCTTACATACTAAGTATGTCATTGTAAGTAAGTCATTGGGTCTATGACATGTCAATGGAAACAACCCACCAATATTTAATCAACTTGAATCAGTTCCGATCCCTGGCAGATTGAAAGTACTTGTAGTCTCAAAAATACAGGTCATTTTTGTTCCAGCCTGTGAGGAGATAGAGTTTAATCATATGGGTTGTACTTCTGAAATGCCTTTCAAATAATCTTTACTATCATGCCAGTTTTCATGAGAAGTTGGTATGATATAGTTATATGTACTGCTTACACAGTGTTTGACATATACGTTGTAGCAATCCTTTTACCAGTGATGATCGTGAAAAGTGTTTAAGTTTGTGCAGTGGTATGCATTCTATCATTACACGCGAAAGAATAAACGTGAACGTACGTGTCATTTTACGACAAACCTGTTTAGATAATTAAAGAGTGCCCCCAAACACGCAGACAGGTGAGGTGTTTACGTTTGTTTTTGCCTGTAGCAGCGCGAATTTCAGTTTCAGTATTTCAAAGAAACTATATTTTTACAATTATACAAGCAAATGGTGAGAGACATACATACATACATACATACATACATACATACATACATACATACATACATACATACATACATACATACATACATACATACATACATACTGTACATTCATACATACATATCAAATTATTTTATTTCTTTTACATATCAAATTCGTTTATTCCAACTTACATGAAAATAGCATGTACAGGTAAAGTATTTATATAATGTATGTGTGTATGTATGTATGTATGTATGTATGTATGTATGTATGTGTGTGTGTGTGTGTGTGTGTGTGGGGGGGGGGGGGTGGGTGGATGGATGGATGTATGTATGTGTGTGTGTGTGTGTATGTATGTATGTATGTATGAATGTATGTATGTATGTATGTATGTATGTATGAATGTATGTATGTATGTATGTATGTATGTATGTATGTATGTATGTATGTATGTATGTATGAATGTATGTATGTATGTATGTATGTATGTATGTATGTATGTATGTATGTATGAGTGTGTGTGTGTGTGTGTGTATGTATGTATGTATGTATGTATGTATGTATGTATGTATGTATGTATGTATGTATGGATGTATGGATGTATGTATGGATGGATGGATGGATGGATGGATGGATAAAAAAATACTATTCTAATAGACTTAGTCCACACTGATCCCTTGTATCGTATTTTCTTCCTTGATGTGCCCCTCAAATATTGACACTGTTGTATAACTTTGGTGGACATGCTTTACATTTGCCATCATTCGATAGCCACCAGTGACTCCATTGCTTTGCACGACTTTCTTTGTTATCGTTCCCTCGTATGTAGTTGTTAAGAATCACTACAGGGTCTGTTTTTAGCCTGACTTCTTCCTGCATGTACCAAAAGCCGCTCACAAAATGTTCGATTGGTAACCATTGCATATGTAACGGATGTTTATTAAGAATCTGACCAAGGATCATTTGTTCAGAACCTGTGATACCAATATCTGTTTTATCATTACATGTCTTATATCGATGCATAATATTGTGAAGTTCTCCAGTCAGTTCATTCCAAATGTATCGTGTTTCTGACGTTGCGTTTAGATAGATAAAACCACCATTGATGACACCGGATGGTTTCATATCGGCACATCCATTATCCATTACGATCAGATCAATATTTTTGTACCGTTGAAAGTATTTAGTCGGATTATCAAACCATACAGCATCGGACTCGGTCTCAAACACTGACATACCACCCTTAAGAATTTCGTTGATAACTCTCACCCTGAACAGTCCATATTTGTAATAGTCAACTTCACCAAACAGCATAGACTCTGGAGAGCCGAATATTTCAAGTACAACGTTAAGTTCTGGTTTCCAACTTGTTAGACGTTGGTAGGTTTCCATATCACTTACGATGAACAGAGTCGATGGAAGTATTCCAAAGCACTCTACATTGCAGATCCAACTCTTTGTTAAGTTTAGATACCCTAGATTTAGAAACTGAGTAGTGACAAAACCGTATCGGTTGTAGATTGGTGTAGCTTGAGTTGTTACATTTGTGTAATTTCGTGTATCAAAGGCAGCCTGTTGAAACCCTGTTATGAAGAGTACATCTTTAAAGCTAAGCCTACAATCTGATGTTAAGACAAGGTACATGTAGTCTAAAGTAATAGAACCAATTGCGAGAACAACACATATAATCACTAATTTTCTGGCGCTTGGCCGTCTACAGTTACAGCTTTTCATTTTGTTACTGGTACAGTAACTACCAATATATGGTCATATAACAATAATGGTCATCGTATCTGGTCATATTGGTATCATTTTTTTTACGGTACTCCTATTGGTGCGTAAACCCCAGCGTCATTCACCTACAATGATAAAAAAGAGAAATTGAAAGATGAACATGATTTATTAGGAAATTCAAAAGTAACATATCTTACCAATCTAATTAAAATCCGATGCGGTGAAAGCGGCTCGATGCCTTTATTTACCTCTATTTCCACCACGGTTTTGTGTCGTTTGTTTTGTTCCGAGTGATCGCCGCCTTCCCATAAGAAATGTGGGAAGGCAGCGATCACTCGGAACAAAACAAACGACACAAAATGATGGAAATAGATGTAAATAAAGGCATCTAGCGGCTTTCACCACATCGGATTTCAATCAGAT
This sequence comes from Glandiceps talaboti, assembly GCF_964340395.1. Taxonomy (NCBI): domain Eukaryota; kingdom Metazoa; phylum Hemichordata; class Enteropneusta; family Spengelidae; genus Glandiceps; species Glandiceps talaboti. Next base: position 3,568,377 of record NC_135549.1, on the reverse strand, counting down.
TGCACATCTTACCAGTCCAGGATCATTCGAGACGCGTTAAAACTGACCATAGTATAAATCCGGTAGAAATTAGTGAAGAGCATGTCAACATTTCTTTCTCTAATGAACGCACTTTTTAAAATTCTAGCCAGGTAATATAATCTTTATCATATACCCTATGTAGTGGCACAGAAACGATACTTAAATCACATATCCACATATATTGATATAGTTACACATTATTTTAAGTGCAAAAACGTAAAGATATTGAGAAAAAAATAAAAACAGAATCACCGAGCAAATGCATATCGACGAGAGCGCCACTTACCATGGCAAAATGTGCCAGGTCGTGAACATTATATGTATTGCACGGTTTACAATATTAATTTGGAACTTTCATGCCTTCTATATTAAAGACTTGTTATCAAGATCTCCATTTTATCAGAACTGCTATTTTTATCTTAATAAGGGAACGAGCAGAATTCATCACTGCGGGGAAGAAAATATTTTGGCCCATTTATATTTTGCAGCCCCCCCCCCCCCCCATCAATCTCAAAATGTTTCATGCCCCACCCCGAATTGAAGCCAATAATTTTCGTGGCCGCCCCCTTCCCGCCCCCCCCCCCCAAACAAAAACAAAAACAAAACAAAACAAAAAAACTATCGGGTTTTAATATCCTTGAATACTTTAATAATTATTAATAGAAACGGTCCGGTAAGAAATATCCCATTTAGAATACAAATGTACATACATATGCACGCACGCACACATACATACATACATACATACATACATACATACATACATACATACATACATACATTGTGTATGAAAGTAAATTTCAGCTCATCTGCTTTGGTCTCGTCTTCCCTTGTGCACACAGTGTGAAAGTGGTTTAGCAGCACGTTATCTCGCGTGACTTCAGGTATTGTATAAGGTCAACACGGAAATAGGTAGAAAAAATAACTTGTGACGCACGACTGCTCAATGCTCGTCACTTATATTTTTTTTTACCATAAAGTGAACCGTTGGCGATAAAAGTGAATGTTCTCAAGGTTGGTATAAAATGTTTTGGTTTTTTTTTTAAAACAAATACTATTTTGGTTTAGTCAGTATGAATTGTTACTGTGTGCAAGTTACACTATTCAAGCCGATTTTCTCTGATTGCACGGTCTCCCTGGGTGTTTGGTTTTAACAAGAAATCTACTGTTGTTGATAAAGGCGTTTTGTATATTCTTATAGAATGACACTAAACACTTTGTTTGATGAGTCAATGCTACATGGTTACTCAGACCACTTTACTTCATCGGGATTTACATGATTTGCAGATTTGGAAAACTCAGCAATTTCAAAAAAAAAAAAATATGGTGTCACTGCTGTAAGCCACTCGACTGTATACAAGCTAAATTGAAAGTTTTGTACTAGTCTTTTTTATGTTTCAACTGTTCAGAGAGAAATATGTAATACACTCTACATTATATTTTTCACAGTCAGCGAGATATTATTTTACTCATGTCATGTGAAATCTAACGTAAAACTATCTTGACCCTATATGATCTCTAGATCTATGGGACTACCAACGGTACTACATGTATGAACTCTATGGGACTACCAACGGTATTATGATCTCTTCTAATAAATCACATACACGGGTTCTTATAAACACTGTTTCATTGTCGCGCTGCAGTAAACAAGCAACGCGACTGTACTGCAGTAAACAAGCAACGCGACTGTACTTCAGTAAACAATTAAGCATAGTGACTGTGCTGCAGTACACAAACAACGCGACTTTACTTTCCCAAGTAGAACCAGTGAATGTAGTAGGGTCAAAAAGGTCAAAATGAGACGTGTACGAGACTAGTAGTAGGTAGATCTTTGTCGAAATTGCCTTTGTGTGAATATATAAGGTAGTAACTACGCAATTCTACGTTACGATTATGACGTATAATAAACGTGAAATGAAATGACACAATCACCCTGTAATAACTACGAAAATATTTTTTTCTCCCTCACTGAGAATGGTGATAAAAGCTGACAAAAAACAAAGTAATGCAATGTTAGGCAATCCATTGACTCAAAGTAAAATGTGACTCTCCCCTAATAGCATATTTTTAAAATATAGCCCTTCACCAAGAGCCGATTTGTAAAAAGTGAACCCCCTAATTCCCCTGCCCCCTATAGATACTGAAGGCTCCCTTACAAACATATACATTGTACTTTGTAATTGTTGCTTCTGAATGCAAAAGGTATTATATTTCTATTTTTACAGGATAGTGTCTTGAAGTGTAAAAACAATGGGTTACCTTAACGTCATGGTGTTAACCATTGCTGTCTGGGTTGTTAACCTGTATGTGGTACACAGTTGTCCATCGGTATGTCGATGTCAATCAAATGGTTTCGTGTATTGTAACGGTAAATCTCTGACAGAAATTCCACCAAACATACCACCTGACACAGTGGGGCTGTACTTAAATAATAATAACCTAACGTCAATCCCTGCAGGATCTTTTCAAGAACTACCAATGCTGGAGTATTTATATCTCTACTACAACAATATAGATTATGTTTCCAATGATGCATTTCGAGGTTTGGACAAACTAAAAGAGTTGTATATGTACAACAACCAAATCAAGGATTTCCCATGGCACGTCTTGAGTGGACTAGGCAGATTATCACATTTACACATACGAAATAATATTCTGGAAAGTTTGCCAATTATCAGTAACCTACTCAATATGACGTATATGCATTTTTCTAACAACAACATTAAGGACATCGGTGGTTTTCATAATTTACCAGAATTGGGTACATTGAATTTAGAGGACAACACTATTTCATCATTACCTGATAACGTCTTTGATGGATTACCAAACCTAAGGTACCTCTACCTCAGAAATAACGACATAGATTCTATTCAAAGCAATGTGTTTAATTCACTCAAAAACCTGCAAACTCTACAACTTGATAACAACAGACTGTCAGAACCACCAAATATCACATCACTCCATCTGTTGCGACAACTGTATTTATCACATAACAACATTCATGATATATCGGAGAGTTTCTTTAGTGGTGTTTCGAACATTTATTATCTAGATCTCGGTTACAACAAACTGACAAGGATCCCATCCTTCAACAATCCAACTGCTACATGGAGTAGTTTCGACACTACAGTTAATTTGAATTATAACCTTATAGAGTCAATCGGACCGCATGCGTTGCAAGGACTTAATGATACCGGTATTCAATATTTATATTTGTATATGACGGATAATAAGATCATTGACATAGATGAAATGGCGTTTGATGGTTTACACTTCAGAAATGTGTACATATACCTAGATAGAAATAATTTGGCGACACTCCCTTCACTGACGATATCCCAGGTCGGGCTTAATTACATGGGTCTTCAGGTAAGAGGCAATCCTTGGTCATGTGATTGCCGTTTGAGTGCATTCAAAAGATGGTTAGAAGAGTCTACTACATCAGTGTACGTTTACGACATGATATGTCAATACCCCGAGACACATTTTGAGATGAATGCGATGTATATCCCGGCTGAAAATATGACTTGTAGTCTTCCTACATTTAACGACCTCATTCAGTGGGTATCAATCGATGAGGGTGAGCAAGTTGAAATTGACTGTGAAGCAGAAGGAATTCCACAGCCAAGCATCTATTGGGTTACACCGAATGGGAATGCTACAATACCCGGTGACGATATAACCAATACTTTCGATTCAACACAGATTGTCTACAGCTCTTTGAAGATCAACAAAGTTGAAACTAGACATCAAGGGACGTATGTATGTGTTGCTACCAACGCAGCAGGTTCCGCGATTGCGATGAGATATCTACAAGTAGGGTTACAACAAACAGATGAAAATCAGGAAATGGAGACAACAACCATGGAAGAACAAGTCGACAATCATACCGTGCCTATAGTCCAAGGATCGGAGACGTCGAATGGAAATCCGGCAGGTATTATTGCCGGGTCTTTCATTGGTGGAATTATTTTTGGAGTCCTAAGCATACTCTTCGTTTTGGTAACTTGTTACTGTTGCGTATTACGGAAAGGTATGGATGGAAAGACAAATAGTACACCGAGCACTCGTATGAAATTTAGTGACCTGAAAGAGATATTCACTAATAAAGGTCGGCGGGAAACTAGCGATGGCATCGAACAGAAAGTGAATACTACAAGTGAGGAAGTCACGCGAAATAGCTATACTGAACCACCGATACCTGTTGACGGAGATCACAATAAAATCTATGTAAATGTTGAAGCAACCCCTACCACTGAATCACCATACACATCGTTATCTCTTAATACAAAATCTCAGGAAAGTGTTTATCAAACTCTGTCAAAGTGAACTGAAGGCCAGGGTTTCAATTCCAGATAGTTTTATCTCATGAGTTGAGCCATGCGGATTACATATAATCACTCGTTTCTTCTAGCTCAACCTTTTCCAGAGCGCTGACAACGATTTTTTACACGTAAATTGTAAACGTAATCAGAAGTATGTTTATGTAGGACAAGTCTTACACTGATATTTTTGCATTTTTCTCTCAATTCATTCATTCATTCATTCATTCATTCATTCATTCATTCATTCATTCATTCATTCATTCATTCATTCATTCATTCATTCATTCATTCATTCATTCATTCATTCATCCACCCACCCACCCACCCACGTTCCAACCCACTCACTCACTCACTCACTCACTCACTCACTCACTCACTCACTCACTCACTCACTCACTCACTCACTCACTCACTCACTCACTCACTCACTCACTCACTCACTCACTCACTCACTCACTCACTCACTCACTCACTCACTCACTCATAAAAGTTATGTAAGGGGGTGATTTTGTTTGGTATAATATGAATATTATAATAATAATACAGAGTGTATTTAATCCGTGGATTTTCAATAGGTATATCACTTGGCCACTCAGTGTTAAAGTTAGCGATGTTGAGTATAAATATCTGTTACAAATATTTGAAAAATATGGTGAATCTTTCATGCGCAAATGTCATCTCCTATACACAAATTTGATAATTTGGGCAGAAATTGATTTGGAATATGATAAATCAAATCGGTATATCACTTGGCCACTTAATGTCACGGATTGTATTTCTAAGTTGCCTCCAACTTCTTTTAAATTATGTCTATTCAGTTACACAGAAGTAAAGTATTTGAGGGACGACTGTCTTTTTGTCCCAGCAGTAGTACAGTATGCAGCAGGGGAGTCAGCTGATATGAATATGTATTAGATTAGCAGTAAATATTCATGGATCCTAAGTGCTTATTACCTTAAGATAAATAGTCACGAATAGTCCTAATTGTTAACAGACTTACACACAATGTAGTCGTGATTACTTCATGCATATACGCTCATAAAAACTTGTGATATTTGCTTCAGATTCAGACGACTTTTACTTTGAAAAATATGTATACTCTTCAAAATGTTCATTAGTCGCGTGGGTAAAAGCAAAAGTTTGGGAATATATTTCACTAGTTTACAATATAACAACTGTTTTTGATAATCAAGAATGATAAATGACACTAACAATTATTACATACTGTGTCGTGTATTCAAATAATGGTCCCCCCACACACATACACAAAGGAGAGAGAGAGAGAGAGAGAGAGAGAGAGAGAGAGAGAGAGAGAGAGAGAGAGAGAGAGAGAGAGAGAGAGAGAGAGAGAGAGAGAGAGAGAGAGAGAGAGAGAGAGAGAGAGAGAGAGAGAGATTTCAAATGTACCCTTTTTCCCGAAATATTTCAATGAAAAACACCCGTACCCGCTTCGTCTGTGACTGCCACCACCGGGCGTTGTATACAAGTGTCGTGTTTTCATACCTTCACAGTTTACCTTTGAACCCGACGAGATGAAATCACATGTACAATAATACTGCTATACAAAATGTATACGAGTCTTAAGCAATACAGTGAATTCGATAACCACTGAACACATAATATCACCTTGGTTGTCTGAGGTATAGGGGCACGTAGCTGTCTTAGATTGTTGTTTTTCTTGTCCACAGGCTATAGTATATATATAAACGTTTTGACTTGAATATATTTGGTATGTCTTTGTGGAACGAACACCGTATTCTTGTATATGTACTTCTCTTCTAAATCTACATACTAGTACATGTATTTCAATTTTAAATGTCGCTTACCGTATACGTCTTACATACAGCCTCTGGTATTATAATGTGACAACGTTTCCGTTGTCCTCACAGGGACACTGTTGTAACAGGTTAGGTTGGGTTTAATATTAACCAGCAGATAAAAAAAAACATGTCTACGCACGCTGAGAACAACCACGTACCTTTGCTATATAATTTACTGCCAGTAGAGTGGTCATGTGTCATTTATGATGTAGCCTACCTTCCTAATGGGAAAGAAGCGCAAACTCAAAAAAATCAAAATGTCAGTTAGGATTATATAGTAATAGTGTAGCAATACCCATTCTCAAGTCTAGAGGGAGGCTATTTATCAGGGGCCACTGTAATTTTTCTGACTACGTGACCGACCTTAATATTACAAAGATACGAATAAACATGGTGAAAAAAGAACTGTTACTCCAACGGTCCCACCTTTCGAACTCTTTCCAAAGCCGTAGTGTCAGTGGCACGATTTCACGACAATTTCAGTCACCCTGACCAGGTTAGATCAAAAGAGAAGTGCCGTGGTGATTTTTTCTGACGCTGACATAGCCTATGATGTTACGACATTAACAAGATAATTCAGTCGGTCATCTATTTAGACGAATTTTGTCATTGTCATTGTAAAATAAGTGCAGAACTAAAGGGCCATAACATAACATAAGAATAACATATAACGGTGAGTACCGCAGCGACATCTACGACAAGTCCTAAAATTACTTCTGTTTTTGTCAAATTGCGCAGTAGACGTATATGCCCACTTCTTAAAGCACACGTTACTACTTATAGCAAGTAAAACGAAAGAAGCCATCTCTCCGTCTATCGTTGTTGTTGTTGTTGTTGTTGTTGTTGTTGTTGTTGTTGTTGTTGTTGTTACATCTGATCTGACCCGGCTCACTTGATTGTTTTCGACCCTCCTTATATATACAATGCACTTTTTCGCCAGAATCAAGCATTGGTTGATCAACTGTCTTGCAATGCCTTGATTTCGACGGAAATAGAAGTAAATTTTTACTATTTTACCTTGTTGGATGCAAAAATATGTTTGGGTTCGGGACTTAAACTAATAGGGTCAGTTGGGTTACTGGAAACACACAATTGTTTTTATTTGGCCTAACAGGGAAATTGTTTGAAAGTTATTATAAAATTCCTAAAAAAGTTTGAACTGTCACATTCTACAGTTTTATCAACTGTCGATGCCATCATTGATCTGTTACTCTTCATGCCTTGGGTATAATTATAATTATGACGTCATCGGAGACCTTTGACGAGCTCATATACATACACAGACACATATACACACAAATTAATTAGTGACTGTATTGATATAGGCAGTGGCGATTAGATGTTACCATGTATAGATGCAGGAGGGGTATATACTCGTCTGGTTTATTCATTTCAGTCAAATAACAGTTACAGTTCCTGTACTGATAGCGGATGGTGATGTATAACTTATATATTGTATTCTATCACAGTTACAGTTCCTGTACTGATAGCGGATGGTGATGTATAACTTATATATTGTAGTCTATCACAGTTACAGCTCCTGTACTGATAGCGGATGATGATGTATAACTTATATATTGTATTCTATCACAGTTACAGTAATACTACATAACACGTAATTACACAAGCGATTCCGTCTGATCCGAGTGACACACAAGAATCTCAAGAAAGGGTAGTTGGGAAAATCTTCATTATCCAGAGTCACGATGTGCGTGCTTTGTTTGTAAAACTTGAGCCTTTGCTAGAGTACTTTTAGTCTGAGATGTACACACCTACCGTTTGACACGGCTTGACAGAAGCTTTACACTCTATTGATAACAGAGTCGATTTATGTCGAGCTTCGCCGAGTTACACCCAAATTGAAGTAAATATACAGACATACACACTTCCAGGCGTGTATTTGGATATGGATGCATGTCGGATTGACGATTTATGTCGACATTGAAATATGTGTACACGTGTACCAGTAACATTCAGTGTAATACGGGGAAGCTTCTAGTCTGAAGTAATCTAAGAATAGATACATGTATGTCTAAAATTAAATGAATAGATCTCAGTAGATACTGTGGATAGAATATGTATACCAGTCTGATAGCAGAATAATGGTTTACCACTCCGTACTAAAATATTCATGTTATGTGGATTTACTACAACGAATAATAATATTACAACCAATCTCTATTGGATGGCTCGGATCCTCCCAGCCGTTTTCGTTCTATCAGAACCAGTTCACATGACACGTGACCCTTGACCCTTGATGTTGTCTTCGTGTGTACATTTATCAAGATTAATACACCCCTAAAACAAATTTGAACAACTGGAAAAGGAACAACATATACCTCCAGTGTCCAGTCACGGACGTTTCACGATTCTTTGAAAAACCTGTGAGCTTGACGAGATCCACAAATTAAAGCACATTTCCCAATAATGTAATCATGTCAACTGAACTTATTAATCAACTAAGTTGACTCTCTACTGTACAAATGGTAAAATTAAGGGAGATGCATAATCTTTTATGTCTGATCTGATCTGATCTGATCTGATCAGATCTTATCTGATCTGTAGTAAAGCTGATTTTGTTAAGCACTGTTAACATCATTAATCATTTTGACCTGAAAAACAAAAACAAAAACAAAAACAACAACAACAACAACAACAACAACAACAATTCACTCACTCACTCACTCACTCACTCACTCACTCACTCACTCACTCACTCACTCAAGCAACCGAACAAATAGGAAATATTCAAGATAAAATCGTTTAACTGACTAATGAAGTCATGCACTCTATACTTATTTATTTATTATTTTGTTTTTTGTATATTTGCGAACTGAGTTGTAACTCTTCTCTTTGAGGGGGAATAAAGAAACAACAACAACAACAACAACAACAACAACAACAACAACAACAACAACAACAACTCACTCGCTCGCTCGCTCACTCACTCACTCACTCACTCAACCAATCCAAAACACCATTCTGTGCAAATTAATATCACTTGATAGTTTATCTAATTCAAGTAGGTCTTCAACTACTCAACTATGCATATCTCTGACACGTCTGACTGAGTATGCTACTATATATGTGTATATGTGTGTTCACATTTGTACATGTATATACTCGGCAACAAACTGTCTCCGTCCAATTCCAAATATCTAATAGGAAATAAACTTAACTTTAAAATACCATTTACTAGCTCGTCTTATCTATGTAGACGAGGAGTAAATCATCCGTTACTGCTGTGTCTTTATTTACAGCTGTGCAGAAGTTACAGACTATTCTTTCCGACAAACGACGTTTTTTCCCTAACTCAATATAACACCATGGTAAACTTTGAATCAGAGACAAGCTTGAATAATGCGTATTGACAGAGAACAGAATATGAAAACTATAGACAATGATAGAACGCCAAGTTAATCTGACCCCAGCTGACTCTAACGGGTTGGTGGTATGTCACCACCAACGATTTATTGTCTACTGAACAATCGAGTAGGTGTGGACAGTTTCTGTAGGCCTTAAGTACCTTCTTCACACACCCTTGGCTGTTATTGTTTGATCTATTCAATTATTGCCATGTGACCTGCATACCAAATATGGCAACGTGACTTTGTTCTTATACCCACTGCTGGGATCTAATCCTAAAGAATTAAGGAATATCTTAATAATCTGCCAGTCTTTAGTTTGTAATCCATGCTGTCCTGGTCCTCTTTGTTATACTTGGGTATTGGTGATATACGGATTTTAACCTAGCTATTGAATGTTTATCCGAGGATAGGCTGACGTACATGTCTCAAACACAATTTGGTAGATGACTAACATCAATTTCATTGTCAATATGCGAGGACAAGATATCCGTAGTTTTTATACAGGTTTGACCCACAATCAGTATATGTATCTCGGATGATTCTACTGAAGTTCATTGTTTATGAATTGGACACTGATAACATTGCAGTGAGACGTGCGGTGGTTCAGACGATTTGATTGCGATACGTTTTATTGACAGCCTAGGAATTTGTGTTCTTTTAAAAATATTGTATGAGGAGATCATAGTGCACCTTCCTATTGAAGTTGTTAACAACGGAACGCTTCAGTTAGTATGATTATCATTATCAAGAAGCTCGATCGACGCTCCTATTGGACAATGTTTATTTTGATGTCGAGGGGTTTCGCTGATTCACAGCAACCTGAGGGTTCCCCTTAGCAACGACTAGACGATTCATATCTAGCGGCCACTCAGGGCACTTTTTAACAGACTTTCGTATCGTAGCCAGTGTCCACCCCTAAAGGTATTCTCTGTATATATTGTCTTGTAATCATTATGGCGCGAGCTCCTATGACCACACAGCAGCAGAATTTTATAGTTGAATCAATTGACAAGGAAACACACTATCGTATGCTATGGAAAACGAAATACAGCAAGGAGTACGCGAGACTGTTTTACCAAAGAGACGAGAGTGAAGAAACTCCGAGGACCCGACGAACTGTGCAACAAGCAGAGCCGAAGTCACAGGGAAAAAGTCACGGTCAATATCTAAATAGGTCAAAACTTGTTCGTAACCATGGTGACAGCGATGAAAAAGTAGAGCCAAAAGAAAAGAGAGCACCTCCACTGCGGGAAATGAGACCTGTATCAATGACAACGAAATCGTTGCTCTATAACGGTATGTATCTACTAGTTGCTATGCAATGAAAAGGACATCATGAAAACGCCACACTAACAGTTTGTAATTTAACACAGTCCAATGATTTTCAAAATACTTCATTTGATAATGTGACATGGGGTAAAATGATCTTAATAGAATGAACTCCAAAGGCAAGTTAATCAAGACTAATTAAATATATTTAGACATCATGACACAAAGCTGACCGACATAGTTCCAATTGACATTTGAATGCTGGGTGTCGATATAGCTATTTCTATGTCAAATGTTATAATTTTGGATCGAATGTCAGACAATGTGTAAACATGTGACACGCGAACCTTGGGTGTTCATGTCAAATTTGCTGTCATCGTGTTTAATATGTCAACTAAAACCGGATTATTAATGAACATTTCTGTTTCCAATAAACTGTTTTTATAGAGACTCAGGCTGTCAGTAGATTATTCAACCTGAATGTTATTACTATAGTGCGTTTCAAAACATGATTGTTGGCTGCTCATTTCCACCCCTGGGAAGAAATGTACTAACCACAATATAATGTTGAGTGGAATGGAATGCACAAGAATTGCAATGAAATAGACATGTATCTTGAACTATGCATCACTGAATAAACAGTTCAAATGTACTCCACTGAATAAAGAAACCTTTTGAAATATACAAAATACACAGCACATAATGTACTCATTAAGTAGTTACATGAAGTCGGATGTTTTAGAGTTCCAGTAGAACGTTTTGGAAAATTGGTAATTTACATCTAAAACGTATTCAAAAGCCGATGTTTTAATATGCCGCTGTCTTGATGTATACAAATGGATAATGCAGGAAGTAATTACAATTAAACACATGTCGACTTCAAAAGAAATCGTTACTACTGGAGCTAGTTTATCATTTTAATTCAATACCTTCTCTATATGGTTCTTGACTGTTTGCAAAAGAGCTTCATGAAAAATTAATATTTGCCTTATGGCAAATTCTTTTTGGCGACGTAAACAACTCGGCCTGTGAATTGAAACGAACTCAAGAAAATCATGTTGTGTGGACAAACAGTGGGTGGTAATGTTTATTTCAACGTTCGTTCTGTGATTGACTGTTTGTAGTCAATAGCATCGTAAGGTTGTGTTGACGACTCAGACGTGTCACTCACTGTATCGTCGGTTCAAAGGTCACGACTCTGTTACACCTTTTCGCGTTGTATAAGTTCGCTGTACAACTTAATAACTAGACAGTCTGAAGTCAATTAGTTGCCGTCTATTCTTTTGTTTACTTTGAGAAAACTACAATGTATTACACCTAAACTTAAATTATTGAAATGAATAAGATTAATGAAAACACAACATACACACTGTGTATGCACGAGCGAGTGTCCTATTTTTCTGACCATTCCAGGGATAGATCGATTGAAATGGACAAGATGGTGTTTAAAAATAACGCCAACTCATATGACTCTTAATAAGGAGTCTGAAATTCGCATTCGGGATTATCTATTTTGGCTTTGAGTAACGAACAAATACAGCGAAATCATAAGGTTAAATTGTGCCAACTGACACGAACCATTTGTTCATATACATGCATTATAGAATTCACAAAGGATAAACTTACGTGTACAACTTGACAAGTAAAAGATCTTTAATAAAATTTCAGTTGAGACGGAGCCGCAATTTTATAGGCATAGACAAGCTTACGGCGAATGAGAATGTTCCCTTCTGAACTCGTTAGTGTTGTTATTATAATACTCAAATGAAAACGACGGAGAAAACCCACTGACGAGAGAATAACACTGAACATTTATGAGGATTCATGTATACAAAAAAGTCCTTCTGTTTTATTTCATCTGATACCATAAAATGGAACTTAGCAACGGTGGGAAGTCAACAGGTACTTGAAAAACTGACATTTCGACCTTAAGTAGAAAGAAATATTTCTGTAGATTTCAGGTTGACCCATAGAATGCGTTGTCACATTGAAATGTACTTTACCCCCATTGTAAGTCGTATATTGCGGTCTGACCGAATGACTAACATAATATCAGTACATATTTTTTTAATGGCATTGTTTCGAAATCCCTTCCATTTATTAATACATTTTTACAGAAATAAAGAAAAAGATACTTCCATGCTGGGATATTATATTTGTTGCTATAGAAACATGTAGATATAATACCACAATGCTGTAGGTAGGAGGCTGATTACTTTGTATGCGACTGTGAAATGCTATTAAAATCGTTCTTTGTTTGCTCACAGAGAAGAGACCCACGAATGATCACCTTGTTATCATCAGGTGAAAAAATGCACGGCTTGTATCAGCCATTCCATTTCCAAAATGTAAAAATGAAGCCCACTTTGTAATATGCCAACGAACCAAACATTTATTATATTTTTCATTGAGGTATTATTATTTCGTTACATAACGGATAAGTAATTTACTCAGCTTAGCTGTGAATGTACAAAAGAAATATCGTCTTCGTCAGTATGACGTCACAATGAAAATGTAATATTGAAATATGTAGAAATGTAATATTAATATTGATATTTGACGTAATCTTCCAATTTCCATCAAAAATAATACAGCACAATAACATTATTGTAATTCATAAAAATGAAAGTTAATGAACATGTCCACCGGTTATGACAATATACTCTCGTAACTATTACTAACCAAGAAAAACACAGATATATTATGTAGTAAGACATGTCGCTATATAATTTCGTCGTCCATTCTAGAAAATGTCACAAATAATATATTATCTCAGCCATTTTATACTACTAGTAAATCAAAGTATATACCTATGTTCATCTTTCTTGTCGTCATGCCATCCTCGTATCTATTTGATGTCACGTTGTCTTGCAATGTGATTTAGGTTGTCTGAGCTCATTTCATGCACATTTGATACATTCAGTACTACCTGTACTGTCTTTAGTCAGATGCCGTTTCATCATTTTGATATGAAAACGAACCCATTCAAACCCATCTAATTGATATGACATTTATTAGAAGACGGTATAATGTATGGTCGATTTCTCTCAGACAATTCGATACGTATTAACTGCAGGTTTTGCTTGGAAAATATGAAATATAATAGTTGTATTTTCCAAATATAAAGTAAAGTCGCATAAAAGCAATTAGTGTCAGACAGTATATGTTAATAGCTGAAAATCAATTAAACGTGTAGATTTCAAAGTAATAAAATGCATCCTTTAACGTATTACTTGCATTTCATTATGTACGCCAAAATCGCGACGTCATCAGTTTCATCTTATGTAAAGGTCAGTGAACTCTTTGCTGGTAACGTAATCATGCTAGCTCTATGCCTAACGAAATAGTCGGATGTTTTCACTTAAAATATAACAAGAAATGAAAGTTAATAAAGAAATAATAACAAATGTGTCCGTCCAATTAACACGGTTCAATAACATTGTTCTAATTGACTTACAAAATGAAAGCTAAGGAACAAACATGTCGATCAATATAATATACTAATATACTGATAATACTATAGAGTCAATTGATATCGTGCAGTCATCGCTAAGCTTATATGTATATTCTATATATTTGCCTACAATGACCTGACCTGACCTGACCTATGCTGACCTGCGTGCAACACATTGCAGTAAAGATGCCATTACAATACGTAAACACAACCATTCTTCACATATGTTACTGTATTGGAATGACAATTTAATTCTGTTTAACTTGTTGAGTTTACATTTGACCAAATAAACAATGAAATATCGGGTAACGATGGATTGCTTGAAATGCATAAACAGTGTTAAGATTATATTTTTCATTTGTTTTGGGCCATAATGAAAATGAATGAGGTAACAGTTGTGATAACGACTCAGGAACTTTAACTCTTCAATTTTTTACTTTTTTTTGCAGGTTTTAGTAAAATAGGAGAGGGTAGATACTCATACTTGGAGGCTAGAAAAAAAAAGAAACCGTACGATAAATACGAATATCCAATGACCAACAGTTGGGAGTATGGGTGGAAAATTGATGATTATATGAAATACTACACACCCCCAAAACACGGCGTGACTCATGTTGTCCAGGACAGTTTCTATCGGAAAAATGGGGTACCACTGGATGAGAGTGAATATCATTAATGGACATGAAATTAACATCCGGGATACACGTCAAACAAAAACCTGGATAGTATTTTTTGGTACAACCAAACATGGACGTGAAGTTTATATCATCAAAGGATAGGCCCGGATATTCATTTCTGTATTAACAACACATGAATTGACACATGATTTCAAAACAAAGACCATGTCAGCGCATTCATTTTGGTACTTCTGAACTTGGACTTGATATTTACATTTGGTGTATTTTCCATTCCATGGACCCGGATACTCATTTTGGCATTACTAACGCACGGAATTTAACAAATTTACATCTTATACTCATTTCAAACTAAAAACCCGGGTATTCACTTTGTTACTGCTGAACATGGACATGAAATTTACATCAAGTATATTTTCAATGACATCAGTCTGTGATGCAATGGTACGGATGTTAATTTGGGCGTAAACCATGTAACTGACATCCGATGTAGTATTAAGCCTACACAAAACCACAATATTCTATTCGGAATCTCCTATGAAATGGACATGGAAGTTACATTTGGTGCACGTTTCAAAACCCCTCTATTCATTTCCTACTGTGGAAGGAGAAGACTTGTCAGTGGTGATGGGAATACGATAACGGATAAGGAACTTATTCTTCGGATTACGGTGTTCAATTTCTTCGTTTCTGAGAGACGAGTCAATGGGGTCACCTATGGTCACAGAGAAGTCAATGGGGTCATCTAGGGTCACAGAGAAGTCAATGGGGTCATCTAGGGTCACATCAGCGAAATCATGGAAGTTTCACCAAGACGTCTCAGTGGAGTTAACATGATATATCACCAGCATCCTCGTTTGTCGACATATTCGTATATCTATCAACAATTTATTTTCAGACATTTTAATTGAGAAGATACAACGTTTTTGAGTAATGACAGTGTTTTATAGCCCAGGACCCCACAACCTTTGATGTGTTCAAATAATCATATTCTTATATAAGATAGATATCAATATCACACTTTTAGACGTGTTCAAAATAATTGTAGAGATTTAATACATAAACATAATGTAAATAGATAAATGTTTCACAAATGCTTTACCGTCTTTACAATTTCCGGTTTGAGGTTTTAAGAGAAATTATTCACGTCGAGTTTCTGTATGGTTGTCATGAACAAATACATAGGCATAGATGACACCAGGTATACTGTACGATCTTGAAAGAGAATATTCTTCTGTAAATCGTCAGCCACACAGTACATTCTAATTAGCCAGTCGATGTCACTAATAGCTTCTCAGGCCTGTCGACATAACTAGAAGTCAAAGGTCAAGTCAATTTCACGCTGCGAAAATTTCCATACAGTCAATTAGACGACCTCGTCATCGTTGTAGATTACTTTCAGGTGTCTATGTTGAAGAGAATATACTTTTGAAAAAAAACGATACTTTTAGATACAAACCGGGTCATATAACTTGAAAATAAATACACAGTGTCACACAAAAACTGCAACTGAAAATTGCACACCGTCCTAATCATTTTCTCAAAGAACTCTCTCCGATGACAAACCTTGAGATATTTTGTTTAATGTCACGTTGATCAGTCAGTCATTCTATTCAGTTTACATATCCTTCGTGTCACAAGTTTGATGTTTTCTAGGTGTAAGCTCAGTACAAATGTATACTAAACGATATTTGTTTTATCGACGTTACTGCTCTATATTTTACCACGTATGATACATTTGAGTTTTTTGGGGAAATTAGGTATTCTTTTTTTTAAATGCTAATATGTAAAGTGCAATTTTTCTTCAAAAGTTATAATTGTTGTGAAAAAAACTTAATGCTCTGAATTAATTATGTTTGTTTGATTTCTGTTTAAAGAGTATACATGTCCTAAAGTATTAGTTACTAACCTATGTAGATCTTTGAAGATCTACATATCTAACCTAAGATCTAACCTATCTTTGAAGAAAATTATTACCTTTGCGTAAACCATGAGTGGTTTACTGCCCTTGCCTAAAATATACTACCATATTGTATGAAGAAATCTGCAGTCCAAACACGAGTACAAGATGGCAGGGCGCCCCCAGTGGCTAAGATTGAAATGTTGTACGTCAAAAAGTGTTGTGGGTCCTCCCCTCTGGTCGTTTTTACTGAAACGGGAATATGTGATAGCGGCGTATTTTTTCAGTTTTGAACTTTCGGGTACACTTGAGTGTTTTATACAACTCTGTCCATTTTAACATTTTATTGACTTTGTGTATTCTTCATTTAGTACCATCACATATTCGATTTATTCAATTAATGGTTAATTAGTTCAGTCGATAGTTCAATAAAAATCCATTTATATGATCAACCTGATGATTACATTTACAACAAATAAATGACCGCAATCACTATATCACCTTTGAATGGAATAAACCAAACCGTATCTACTACCAGTATATCACATTTGAATTGAATAAACCGTATCTACTATTAGTAGAATAACGTTATGATAGTTACATGTGTTCCATATTATCCGTCCATTATATTGAAACTCGCCTTAGTCAACGATTTGACCGATATACTATATCATATGTTATATCAAATAATATTTTGCAGTGTAAATAAAAGTTGATTTCTTGAATTTCCATCTTTTATAATTCTAGTTATTATACTTACATTCCTGATATAAATTCTCTTTATTTGTCTATTTCCAATTATTGTCTTTTATCACCGTCAAATCAATAAAAAAATATCACGATTTTTCTAACACACTACGTAGTTTTGTACCATTTGGTTATAGGATGTGTTGTAAAACGTTAACGCTCAGAAGGGTTTATGTTGATGTTGGAATCACACTTTAGCTCGAGCTAGAGGTCTACAGTTTCATAAATGTCACTTGTAAATTTATGTAGCCAATCATAATAACAGCAGAAAAAATGGAAATGAAAAATGAGACAGAAAGAAGGATGATAGAGTTGAAATGAGTGAATTCATGGAAGGCAAAGAGGAGGGAGGTGCAGGTGGTGGTTGGGGATCGCCGTTTTTATTTCTGTAGTGACTGCTAGCTTCTGCTGGTGGTGGTGGTGGTGATGATGATGATGATGATGATGATGATGATGTTGTTGTTGTTGTTGTTGTTGTTGATGATGTTGATGTTGTTGTTGTCGTTGTCGTCGTTGTTGTTGTTGTTGTTGTTGTGGTGGTGGTGGTGGTGGTGGTGGTGGTGGTGGTGGTGGTGATGATGATGATGATGATGATGATGATGATGATGATGATGATGATGATGAGGATGGTCCATCGAGTACGGTGATGCTGTATACTCCACAGTGACAATTAATGCTAACACAAGGTCGTATCTTTTCCGTGACAAATTCGTACAGTGCTAACAATCTTGAAACATAACCTGATACTTGAAATGTAACTGTCTCTTCTCTTTTTATGTTAACATTTGTTCATTTCAACTCGTGTAATTAACATTCTGGCAGGGTGCCACATCTTCGCTCCCAATACTTACTAATTAGTTTGTTAAGACCAGGAGTAAGCTCAATAATAAGACCTATCGACCTTTCTCAGTCGAAGTACAACTAGAAATATATGAACATCAAATTTATGCGGGGACTGTAGTGAGCCCCCTCTCGTTGAAACGTTGTATACACATGGCAATGAATTAAGTTTTGTATTGCCAGGCGACAGTCAACACTGCTATGACGAACAACTGGGATGCTATTGTGTCATACGTACCTTAGACTGTTGTCGTGCACTGCAAACCACATTTTTCAATCGTCAACTTCTTATTAAATGAAATTAAAAAGAATGTACTACATTTGTATTTTACATAACAGTCCCACAGTTCACCTTTAGTATTATGATTGAGGTGTTCTTATTCACCAGGTCATGCAGGTAGTAAAGTTTCTTTCAATTTACAATCATAACAATTACCTGACGTAATCTTTTTATTAAAAAGACTTAAGGTAATCTGGTCCGACCTTTCATCGTCTGAAATGACATCGGACCGTCTTAATGTACATACCGTAGGCCGTAGAAACGCCTCATTTGCCGGTCGTTGGGTTATTGTTTGGTCCTTGCCAAGCCACTCGATGTTAATCGACGCATAGCGGTTCAGAATTTACGTTGTTATCAAATCAAGGGCGAGGCAAGAGCTTTTGTAGTCAAACAATCCACTATCGGTGCATTGTTCCTCAACCGTTCTCCAAACAGTGATCGCTCTTTGTTCAAATACTGCATTATTGCTTACTGCCTGACACCGTAGCAACATATGACTGGTGATCACTCTTCGGTACCAACTATAACTTTGCCCCAGCTATCAACAGATTTGCCCTCTTTTTATTAATAAGCTGAGAACAGAAAATGGCGCGTGTTATGTTGGACAACGCGAGTATGAACGCCTGGTCTGAACGACTAAACAAGGAATTGAGGGACCGAATGAAATGGCAGATGAAATACAGTAAGGAATTTGCTCGGGGTTCCGTGTCCGATCCCAAAGCCGAAACTATGCGACGCTATGTGGTCAGGCAGAAGAACGCACCACCTCCAATACCAACACCACCCAAAACACGACGAAGCGATCAGGTAAAAGCTGAACTGAAAAAACAACAGGAATTAGAAACGGCCAGAAAGGAGAAGAAACTTGATATTGACGAGTTGTTAATGGATATGCGACCAGCTAGTGCTACAACACACGCAATGCTATATCAAGGTGAGTTTGGTTTACCATGTTGTGTTTACCTGTCAGCGTAGCTATCATAAGACACTGAATACTTGTGTTCTGTAAATGACTTTATTTTGTCACAATCTAAACACAACAACAAAAATTGAAAGACAGGCATGTAAAAAGAGTTTCATAAATATACAAGAGCCATGCGAAAACACTGTTTTTCAAAAGTAGTAATGCTGTCGTATATATGTATACATGCCGTATCTATGTCTTATATTGAAGCGATCGATTTTTCACACATTAATCGATCGATTTTTCACACATTAATCGATCACTTTACTCGATGGCTTTTGAGTGGTATTCTGCGATCAAAAACGAAAAACTCAAATGTCACCTTATAGTTGAGATATTAGTTGGTCTAATCTTGCAGTGTATGTTTGTATGTGTGCTCGACTAGATACTTCCATATCAACCAATCTCTAACTGTAAAGGCAAGGATACTCGACACTCTCATTAAACGGTTAACCGGTTCGTGTCCTTTTAAATGTACATCAATGTGTGTTTAAAAGGGGTGCTTTTATTGTATTGAAATGAATAACTATGAAACTAGAAAAGGTTGACCGGAGTTTAACATTTATACAGAGTGCCAACTCTTGTCAAGGCTATTGGTGATGATTTTGTCAAGAAAAAGTACGTTCTCTTACCCCCTATTACTCAGTCCAGCAACAGTTTTAATAACAATTATATGTCAAACTCACGTAAGTACGCTCGGGTCGTTGTCGTGGTAACGGGGACGCCACCTCCACAACCACCTGATTAATCGGTGGGCTTAACTGCATTTTACATTTTCTGAGTTGTCATCGTTGTTAAGAGGCAGTCATTCAATAAAAGGAAATCCGACAAACACTTTTAGGTTGCCAACTAATTATCATAGACTTCACTCTTCAGGAAACTGACATCCACTTCTGTATATTGACATTTCAAAAGAAGGTGAAACATTTAGCAAGGCCAGATGAATTTGTTTCAACCACAGCCCCTATATAGAGGAACGACTTTTGAACTAAATTTTTAAGCGGACGTAGCCACAACAGCATCCAAGATAGTCTTTCTTCTTCTAACGGTTATAAAATGATATGCGGTATGTGTGTGTTACCGGGAGCACGGAACCAAAAACATTACATTATGTTTGCTGACATCAAAATGTTGTCGACTTATTAAAATTACATACTCGTGTACACAATAGAATTGTCTACAGTATAATTTATATAAGAACTTGCTATAAAAATGAACAGTGGTTAGTTAGTTTGTTTGGAGTCAAGAAGTCAAGATAAATGACGCCGAACTGCTTCGGGGACGTTTCCATGTTGCCTTGTCTCTGCAAAGCCTTTTAAATAACCCCACTCACTAAAGAAGATTAGTCAATATAACGAATATCTCGGGGACCTGGCGTTTGGGCGAACAACATTGTCAACCCTGACAGCCAAGTACCTGGGCTGTATATTACTGGTAGAAGTCTCGGCTGCCAAAATGTCATCTTACAAAAACACTGTAGATCAATATTGTGACCTACCGTCGTTTGTTTGTTTGTTTGTTTGTTTGTTATCTAAGTCAAGTCGATGTCTTCTTATAAGATATCTTAATTCAAATAACACTAGAGGTATAATATGAGGGTATCTGTCTATCGAATTGGACTTGCCCCTAACAATATACACTGTACACGATTTTCTCTCTTTTCGTGGTAAATCTGTTAAATTTTCATTTTTATTTTTATTTTTATTTTTATTTTCACAATTCGATATCCACAACATACATCGTAAAAGGATGCCATAGTTGAGAATTGAATTATGAAATGACTTTAATTTTAATCCACAGGGTTTAGTAAAATTGGTGAAGGAAGACACAGGTATCTGGAGAAAAGACGTGACAAAGGTCCTGAGGATAAATATAAATTTCCACTGACTGGGAACTGGGAATATGGATGGAAAATAAACGATCAAGTGGATGAATACAAAGCCCCAACTTTTGGTAGATCTCATATTATACAGGAATCATTTTATCGCAGTAATGGATTGTCATTGTATTAAGAAATCAAATTGATGACGTCATTGAAACATAATATACAGAATGCATGAATACTACAGATTCTGCTAGGGTAGCGTGGCACGTGGATTCGCCTGGAAGTCTCATTTCAGATTTTCTGTTGAGTTCGCCACGATGCTCCAGGCAATCCGAAGTTTTACAGACTGCTGAATACACTTTATAAGAGACAGTGTGCATGATGTGATATTGTAGTTCTACTGTCGTATACATGCAGTATTTCCTGACATTACACTTATTTGAACTTCGGGATGGGTTGGGGACTTGGTTGGGGGGTGGGGTTTGGGGGTACTTCAAAGATCTGGATTTGCAAAATAAAAGATGTACCGTTTTGCTGCTTTAGGACAAAAGTTTACACGACCCGTGTGGATATCATATTCAAGTTGTCAATTACATAGGAATGGAGCAAGTAATTTATTGTAACATTTTGAAAACTGTACATTTTTTGTATTATTTTGAACAGTTTTGTTGTGCTATGATGTACCTTCGACCACTGTAGTAAACTTTTCTATGGTTGTCCTAGGATACACTAAGTTGTTGGGTAGAATCCCATACACTCTTTTATGCAAAATGTCGTGCCAAAAGTCAATATACTTTAAACATCTAAATTATGAAACCACTTAAAATTACTAATTACATATTGAAATTTACATTTGTGTCCAAAATTTGAACTGATTAGCTGAACGTACATAAGATTGGGAAGACGATTATACAGAACTGCAGTTTACATCATTTTATTCTTTTTTTTTTATAAAGAGAATTCATTTGAATTTCTCTGGAGAGTTTTAGATTCTTGTCTTTAAAAATATAACATTACATTGCTGAGATAAATAAATCGTATCTTGTAACTTTATACTGGTCACTTGACAATTGTAGGGTGTACTTGATACTAGCTTGTCATGACATCATCGAAGGTTTAGTATTTTCGCTGTTAGGTGACTTTGACTGAGTGATCACTGTGGATGAGACCACTCTGTGAAAATCGTCTAACAGCTAGGACATCTAACGTTAGGGACGATTTATACCGTGTGCCACGATTTGGCAAGGCTTAGAACACCAGATATTGTCTTGATGGAACTCAAGCATATTACAAAATGTAGCA
This sequence comes from Glandiceps talaboti, assembly GCF_964340395.1. Classification (NCBI taxonomy): domain Eukaryota; kingdom Metazoa; phylum Hemichordata; class Enteropneusta; family Spengelidae; genus Glandiceps; species Glandiceps talaboti. Next base: position 3,545,624 of record NC_135549.1, on the reverse strand, counting down.
TTGGCACATTAACGTGGTTACGCTGTTTCAAATGAAGTTTAACAGGTTACTAGTAATAACGACTGATGAAGAGTCCCTACAGCCTGTTTCGAAAAAAGCCTTTATTAAAGAAGGATCAACAAATGATCGATCTGGAGACGTATCACCAATTGTAGTCAACCAGAATGGGGACTTTTTTTGAACAATAAATATACAGGCGGTTAATTTTTGTATAGTCCCTATCCTCCTGTAACTGTGACGTCAGAATCAGCATAGGTTGTTACTAACTTATCGGATGCACAGTTGAATAGTAAAAAGGATGGGTTCAGTGTCTATCGAGTACTCACATGTTACTAATATATTTTGATAAACCATTTCCTCTTATTAATTATTGACAGAAAGGTTAAGTATGTATTTAGATGTTGATATAAATTATTCTGAACGTGACTCTGTGTGTATTTTGCTCCTCAAAATGACAATGAGTAGATTTTCAAGCTCTGGGCTTGCAGAACAGAATTAGAATCGTGTTATATTTACACAAGGACTGATCCTTTAACGCTAATGAGTCTAAAGCTAACAGAACCCAATCCACGACAGACAAGGACACCACAATTTATGATTTTGGAAAATCCTTTTTACACATGAAGTTAAATCGCTAAACTTTGATGTGTTATCTGTAAAAATATAACTTACAACGTAGTACTAGTATTTTCGTGGAGTCGATGGTATCTAAGAATGCATGAGTATGTATATATCTGTTACAAAACCGTGTACGTTTGAGTAGGGTCGGTGACTTGATTGGAGGGGGGGGGGAGGGGTACAACATAGGGGCTAAATAAATCAACTAGTTTCACTGACATCAGATTAAATACTCAACAGGACGTGTCATCTTTACAATCAATGTTGAAATATTCCATATTTTCTCACAAGTCATATGTGTACGGGATTGTCTCTCTATATCTTATATATATATATACGGTTCGTGATACTTAGCCGTAGACAATGCTGTGAAGGGGGGTTGGTGTATCATTATGATAGTACAATTCTCTCCGTTCAAAAACAACTACACATGTTGATACACAAGTACAAATGCAACGTTTGTATAGTTGGCATATTTATTAACTATATGCATTGGGAACAATATGTCTTGCAGTCTCTTTGACTTTAAGATACTAGAGCTGTATTATAAGCTGTCTACATAATTTCCCTAGCCAATATTACCATCACCAGAGACGCACATCACCATTGGTGTTTTTCTATGCTATCTTATCATTCAGAGAAGAAACAGAAATAGTAAGCGACGTTGGCCCACGTACTGTCTATGGTCTGAAGATTATATCTACCTATCACTTCATTGATAAGGATGTTCGACCCGTGTCAGCTGTCACTGACACCAATGACTACATAGTTTGTTACACCTTACGGTTGCCATGGGCACAGAAATGACAAACACAGATCAGTTAGCATGAATGGTAAATGTAGGTCTGACAAGTAAACCGACCTTTTTTGTAAGGTGCCCGAGGCTTGTTTGATTAGTCCAACACCGGGTTGGTAGTACTGTTGTTTACACCAGTCGTCATAGCAACTTATACAAAGTCGAACACATATGGACGGGAAATTGACATGTAATATAAACCGTGACTTTTTTTTCGAACGTTCACTTTAATGAAATTATTGAAATCACAGTAAAAGTGTAAAAAGTTTGATTTAACAGTGTGGCATTTTATTTAAATACTGAACATATAGGTGCAAGAATGTGACCTGAGACAGGCCGTTATGTTAATAACACTTAGTTGTTTAGTAGTCGACACGAACTACTCCAAGCTGTGTCAATAACATAACCAAATACACAGGAGAAAAGAACTAGCACAACACAGATCTGTCAAGTCTACCGATTACACTGGGTTTATTTGAAAAGCCGTTTTATCTATATAAGTATAATTAGAACGTTTTAGCAGTAAACTTTGTACAGCTTTTTAGGGATAGGATGGAATGTATGTAAATATTGTCTGACCATGAAATGTACACAGAACACCGTGACAATACTGTACAGAACTGGTACACAGTTCACAACATTTACACAAATTGTTTTTGGTCAATTAAGTTTGAAAAAAAACGTCTTTCGATATTCTAGTAACGGAAGTACGCGTAAATCAAAATTAATTACATGGCACATCTCCTCCCCTTCCTTTTTGATATAAATTACATTTGACCTAAAAAAGTTCAGTAATCGTTTTTTATATTGTTGGAGAATGCATCGGAGTAGGTTTTACATGTAATTTCACATAACAACTAAATATAACTATGAAAGGTGCCTAGTACAGAATTCTCAAGTTATTGTGGTTCAATCACAGGGTGCTCAGGCTCATTTAGTTCTGTTTACAAATATAAACAAAACAAAATAAACATACACGTAAACAAACAAACAAACAAACAAACAAAAACAAACAAATAAATAAACAAGTAAACAAACAAACAAACAAACAAACAAAATAAACTGACAAATGAGTAGATACATACATGAGTAAACGACAACAAACCAACAAACAACCAATCATTTCGCTATCCTACTATAAATGATGATATTTGGATTTTTTGTTTTCTAGAAAATCAAAATCATTAATTTTCTTGAACAGAACTATCTTGTGTGCACATATGCAAAATGAGATGTAGAAATGTGATAAATTAATGTTTTAAAACAAAGGTTTGAGAAGTATCTTTGGATGACAGAGATTAGAATAATTTTTGAGGAGACAGCGGGGTATGCCATAAGATGTTAACAGTCCATTAAAATACATAGCTACAATTCTAATCTCAAGTTCTTTAAAATGTAATTTGCAGTTATTGTTTTCTTTCTATTAAACTCTTATTCAGTTTTTTTTTTAAATGTAGATATTATCTGTCCAGGCTTGAGAAACAATGTTGGTGGTGCATGGTGGTAGTCAAGGTATTTCGAGGTGGAAAACCCAGAGTTACCGCAGCTACAAATCATTACATACGAACACATTGAAGGCGCCCTACCCAGTAAACATTGAGTGGTTTTACCTATTATAAGTATATAGATATATAGGGGTATACCAAGTTAGAGAAAACAAGTGCATGGATAGATACTTGCCAGGAGTTGAGTCCAAGTTAGGTATTCATTAGTTTTTAACCTGTTTTTTTTTGACATTTTCCTAAGAGAGCTATTTCACAGGTGAATGGATTGCATTGTGGTCAATCCATCATGCATGAACCATTGCCAGCAGTCACAGCATAATAGTGAAATTCTATCCGTGAGTGAAAGTTGTATTACAACAAAGGATATGCCATCTACTGAGGGACAGCAAGGACACCTAGCATGTATTCACTGGTGTCTATACGACATTAAAAACATCAAGGTACAAGGTAATCTGTTGTCCAGTGTGTGCTGAAATGACTGTCTATGATTGAGTGACTCGACTGGAATAGTAAACGGTGCCATGAACATAGCCATGAGAGTACACTTGAGTTGTGCAAATGTGTACGTTTGTTTGTTTGTTTGTATGTATGTATTTGTGGTTGTCTAATACATGTAATAGTAATACAAAGTTAGTAAAACTAGACTTGCAGCCTTACAGTTGTGTTAAAAACCCCTACAAACCATCAACGCCACCATCACCACTATTTTCCTCTAGACCAACACACTAGGTCATTAACACTTACATATGACGTTGTGGGTCATTCTCTGTCTGTCTGTCTGTCTGTCTGTCTCAAGGGGTGGGGCATGAACATTCGGATTGTTTCAAAGAGTGGCCACAAAATATTTGCTCCTGTTTTGAACCAAATTAAATCTCAGGAGCAGTCGTTACTGAGAACATTTGAAAAAATCTTGCGTCTTTGCCATAATAAGTTCCAAAAACCTGTATTTCGTATTTGTGTGACTTAATCTCTCTCCCTCATAATCAATTGCAATCAGTCTGAATAATCATAATCTATTAAATAAACTTCTCTGGCAAAAATGTCTATATCTACATAACTATTTCCATTAATTCGAAATTCATTAGGGAGAATTATGATCTTAGCATTACATTTGTAATTTGAGGTTAGTTCCAACTTCCAGTCCATACACTGATAAATGCACAGATTGGCTGTTTTCTAGCACTGTTTAGAAGTCATATCACATACACTGTAGATTTGCTTTAACACAAAGTTTATTACAGAATAGTTTGACGAATTACAAAGCCATTTCAAGTAGAAACTAAAAAAATTCACCAGCAATTTGTTTGTTTGTAAATGAAAAATAAGAGAGACAATAAAACAATGGAATGGAAACTGTACAGTGTTTACGAATTTTTGTGTCAAATTCAGCCTAAGTACAGTAAATTCATACAGAAAACATTGAAAACACAAACCTGAAGATTGACTTCTTTGGTTTATTACATAGTTCTCCAATATCTTTGGTTAGTCCTACACCACAATACTGTGTATGTAGGCCGAGTTGGTGATAGCCATATCAAATAAAATTATAGTTTGCATATGAGATGGCCATATCAAATAATCTTATAGTTACACACAATATTTCAAGTAAGTTTTGTACAGATCAAAGAATATACATTGAGTATATAGCTATATAACTATATAGTGTACTATAAATAATTTGTAGATTTAGTTGAATTGTTTTTCATACAGGAATAGTTTTAACAATATTGTACTTTATACATTTCTTTTCCTTGTATTTTTTTTTTTTTTTTTTTTTTACAAAACTGTAAATCTTTATAATATTCATGATATTGGTCATACTAACTAATCATATTTAGTCTAGATTAACAATTTTAAAACCAGACAGTCATTAAAAGTATACTTACTAAAAAATGTTCATCTTGTAAGACCTACTGACAAACCAAATGGACTTTTTGAAGTCACCTTATCCTCAACAACACTACTGCACAGTATGTCTTCAACAATCAATGATGTGTCAACACACATTCACTGCATGCATTGAAATGCATTTGTATTCATTCCCTGGACTCATTCATGTCATACGTACCAAGTTCTCCATTCATGTCCTTGTCTCCGATGTCAATGACATGATTTTTGTCATATTATTGCTGTATTTATTTTATTTGAAATAAAGTTATGGTCTAACCCTGACAATAAGCATATCAATAAAGAATCAGAATTTTTTCCACCGTGAAAGTGAAATCCTAAGTAGATGCCTATCGATCCACTGGGTGACTTTTTGGATGGATGCATTTTCAGTAAACTCTGGTATCATATTTTAAATCATTTCCTTGTCATTATTACTATGATATAAATGATTGTTTTTTACCTAAACATTACGTACGTACCTGTGATTACTTACACTTTTTTTTTTACCTACACAGTGTGTATGTACCTGTGATTACTTCCATCATTTGTTTTTTACCTACACAGTGTGTATGTACCTGTGATTACTTACACTGTTGTATACACATACAATTGGTATTTGCCGCACTGCTGTGCAATACCCAAAACATTATTGCATATCTGTATGCAAATGATCATACAATCGATTCCTAGTACACAAAATCACACAATCATGTGGTAGTATTTTTTGCAAAATTTGCTGTGTTGATAAATGTATGCAATAATTACACAACTCCTTGACACACAAGTGCCAGTTTGGGTATGCAGGGTATTGGGGTCTGTCATATTAATTGTGAAATAAACATGGTATCTCAAATCTTTGTATGCAGAAAATCTGACTTATTTATCATAAAACTGATAACGAATTTTGATTGTACTGTATACTATATTACCCTGTGGTAAAATCTCATGGAAGGAAATGCTACATTCTATCAAAATGATCTTGATTGTATTGAATGGTTTGCTTGGTACCAACCAAAGAGTAGAGCGCCCTCTTTTGTCACACAGGTGTCAATTGTTAAATCAGATGTCAAAACATGTACAATCATAAACAATATTCTCTTCCATGACAAAGGTTTCACTAAAATTTCATCATTGATAAGTTTCTTTAAACAATTTGCTAGTCTTCTTTATCTCCCTGGTAAATGGAAAACTGTGTAAAAGTTACTATCTTTCCTTTCACTATTTGCTTTGAGAAAATGATAAACAAGAAATCACTTGCATAAAAGTACATGCAGGGGGGTAAAGACATTAATTGTAGTACTTATAAGATCTTCTATTATTTGTCTCCCCCCCCCCTGCCAATTACTTTACTCTCAGAAGATGGCAATCATCAATAGGATTTATGAACTAAATTAAGGTAAAACATTTCACTTGTAATATTGACAAAACACTATTTTTTAGCTCCTCTCTTTGATACTGCTTTGCTCTGTTCTTCCAATCGTTTAGACAGTGTCGCCATATCTGGGGCAGCTGCAAAACTACCCTTTCTTGTCAATTTCTTTCTCTTTGCATGTCGTTCTTTCAAAATCTTCTCTTTTTCTTTGCTTGACATATTTTTTGAAATTTTTGGTCCATCATCAAATTTGACTCTCCTCTGAGACTGTGCAGTCTCTTCATCTTCTTCTTCCACCACGTCTTCATCTAACATCTGTGAGGAAAAAGTCAACAAACAAACAAATCAAATATGGTTGTCAAATCTGACACCATTTTTGTTGCTATAGATACAACTTTTTGTGCACTCACAAGTGCATATAAGCCTTAATTCACCCATTAAACACATCAGTGTAGTTTTGTTTAGTTGTTTTTTTCTGTGCACTCACACCACCACTGTGCACAGTATATATGCATATGTCACAAACAACATGATAATACACACAAACAATACATGATATGTGTGAAATATGAGAGCACTTCTATAAAACTGGCTCCCATTACAATGTGTGCTGTTACTATTATTAGTAACATGTCCATCACCTTGTTGCCATGGTAATTAGGCTGCATTGGTTAAAGCAAGGCTTATCAAAGCTGATCCCAAACCAATTATTCAATGTGTATTAAATGCAGTACACTTCAAATGGGATAATTCAAGTCAATGCTACTAGGGGTAATGGCTGCAAATAACTTTTAGTGTATTGTTTTACTACATAATTCATCTTTATATAAAAAATCTATTTTCGATTTCTGCATTATTTTATTTTTGTATATAATCATATTTGAACATATTTTCTTAAAACCTATGTTGATAAAAACACTTTTTAATGAACACATAACCAAATTTGAGTTGAAATTTAGTATGTCACTCAATACATGATGGTGTTTCAATACTAAAGAACACCTACTATATACAGTAATGCTCAAAACAGATTCTATTGTCTACATTGATGACCACTAGAAAATAAAAGACATCTGAAAGAAACTATGTAACAGTGCATAAAGAATCCACAACACAAGACATTCACCAGTTACAAAAGAACTGACGTGCAGAGAGAAAACAAAGTAATTTATATTACTCTTAATAGAGGGCAGCATACATTTATTTATTTCAGTAGTGTATTATAAAAAGAAGGTAGGGACATTATTCCAGGATAAAGCAAATTGTACAGAATCGGCTCTTTGTTGTGTCTGTTAGTATACAGAGATTTTGAGCAAAATTGAAGAGTGGAACTGAGGCAACTACAGTAAACACACAAAGCTCAAAGTAGCATGTGTGATACTGTAAATAGTTTAGTATCTTTTAGATTTTGCATCACAGTCTAAAAAACACATGCCTTGCTCATGAGAATTACTATCAGATGTACTTTGCATTGGTTAGACCCTCAGACCCTCCATCAATGTTGGTGGAGGGTCTATGGACAAGCTGTGCAATATTTGGAATAATCCACTGCTAGCAAAAAAGCCAACTTGTACAAACTAGCAGCATGCAAAATTAATTGTGACAGAAGTTGTCCACCACACCACACTCTTTACACAACTGTGCATTATACATAAGAAAACCTTTAGGCCCCTTTTTATTGGAAAACATGAAATAAAATATTTATATTTTTATTCACAGTTAGTGAGATCCTGCTTAGGATTTTGTTTATCCATTGATTACATTTGAAACTGATGTCAACTTTGCTCATTTCTGTTATCAGCTATTGCTCTATGTTGTCATGGCAACATTCATTAATCATAAATTCTCATAATATATATTCTGACTTGTGATTACAAATATCTGTATTACTAGACTCTGGGGTTTGATAACAAAGTCTGTTGATAACATTTTGTAATTCTTGTGTCTCTGTACCTGTTTTATTTCCCGGTTGCATTGAGTGAAAGAAAAAAGTGACAACTTTATATTCCAGAGTGCAGTTCAAGGACAGTTGTAGACATTGAAACATGAGAAATACAGACAGAAATATACACACCATTCATGTTTATGTATCAATTTCTAATAGTGTAGTATTGATAGAGGAATTTTTAAATTCATAGGTGCATTTATTACACACGTGTTGATAAATTTCAACATTACCATGGTAACATATAAATCATATCATGCAGTGATTATTCTTCATACAAAATGTCATCAAGCTGTAGGACAAAAACAAAAATGCAAAGTAGATATTTAGATGAAGGCACTGATTGGTTACCACCTTTTACCACAGTAGTAGCCCATTTCTGATTGGTTACCACCTTTTACCACAGTAGTAGCCCATTTCTGATTGGTTATAGGGCGGTTTATAAGTTGTTCATGATTGGCTACCAGCTTTTGTTGACTACTTGCTATAAATTGTAAGACATTTGTTAATCTATTCCTGATTGGTTACTTGAGATTTGTTGACCTTCCTGATTGGTCAAAAGAGCTTTTGTTATTTATTACTGACTGACTGACTGACTGACTGCAGGTTTCCTGTCCATTCTGATTGGTTATGTGAATTTGTTGGTCATTCCTAATTGGCCGCTAAAAGTTTGTTAGTCATTCTGATTGGTTACAAGAGTTTTGTAAGGGCCAATGGTTGACTGGCTAAAAGAGTTCTGTATTCCTTAATTGGCTACAAGAGTTGTCCATTTCCAAAGCTTATGAACTATTTCAACTAAACTAGGGAGTTTGTTTGACTGATCATGATGTGTTATATTTGAGTGGCCTTTCCTATGTATTTATTCCAATTCAACCAATAAATATCGCTGGTAAGAGTTTTAACCTCACTCAGTATTAATTACTACATAGTCTGTGCTTGACTACTTTGATTTCCATTTTTACAGAAAAGTGTAAATATTATTCATGTACTTTTCACTCTTAACAATTTGATTAAAAGCAAATACAGTTTTCAAAGTTAGGTATACTGCATTACTTCTATTTCTAGTTCATGTAATTGATACATATGAGGATTTGGAACACTTTGTTTGACTTTGTTAAAGGTGAAACTTTTTATGTTTGTCCATGGGTTATTATTAAATTGTAAGGCTAGGCATATTATTATTTTGTTATTGCTACTGTTATAATTAGGTTGGAATGCTGATTTCAGAAGCTGGACGAACACAAAACGTAAAACACAAAATGTAAAACACAAAACTATCACTTCCATGCAAATTGGCAGGTTTGATTCTTAGACAGTCAGTAAAGCTGAGCATTTGCACAAAGCTAGGGGATAAATAAGTTACAAGTTAACATACATATACAACAGCTAGATTTTAAAATATAACAGTGACATAACTGTCAGCTATTTTTGAAGAGAGAGAGAGAGATGTCATACCACACTGGCAGGAACACAGAAAGTAGAAATACTAGAGTCATTTTTACTCAGCTACTGGAGGAAGAGTCACTTGTCTTTTCTGTAGAGAAATATAATGACATTCTACGTATAAAAAGTACACACAAAATAGAACCAGAGATAAGAATATTATAAATGACCTTACAGATTTCATTATCATTACAAGAAACCAAAATCTACAATTCTGAAAAGCAAAGGTTACATGCTTATTATCAAATGTAACTGGTCGTTGACCTTTGACCATGACACCTACAAAACCACATATTCCAAGACAAATGGTAACACCTCTATGGTGGCCCAGGGCTGCCATACATTATATGCGAATTGTTTTGATAGAAAATTAATAAAATTAAGAAAAAAGATTAAAATATTTTTAAAAAAATATAAAGATAGAATTAAAATAAAAGTAGAATGAAATAAAAATGAAAGTGAAATGAAAACAAAATCAAAATTAAAAGGAAAGTAAAAGTAAAGTGAAAGCAAAAGTAAAATAGAAAGAAAAGTAAAAATAAAAGTAAAATAAAGTAAAATTAAAACAAAAATAAAATAGAAATAAAAGTAAAAGTGAAATAAAAGTGAAATGAAAACAAAAGTAAAATAGAAATAAAATTAAAATCAAAATTAAAAAAAAAAAAAAAAAAAAAAAAATTAGAAAAATTAGTGGCAGTTCTGGTCCGCGATGGCCCACAGCTGCCATAGACCAGCATTCCTTGCGATCTAAACGGCACTACTGAAAGTGCTGTATACATATAGCGCCCCCAAGGGCGAGAGTCTGTGATTATAAGCCTGAATATGAGTATGAGACTGACCTTACGTCGCTCATCATGCATCACCGTTAGGCATTTTACTGTACATGGCGCTGTGTCGGTCAAGCTTATGGAAGGAGGATGAGTTTCTCAAAGGAGATTTGATGAAATATGTGAGACTAGGGCTCCAGCGAATGGAGATTCTTGATTTTGTGAGCAGGGACTACCCTCAGTATGCCTAGAGTGTGCGAACTTTGGATAGACGTATGCGATGGTAGAAAGAGGGGGAAGGGGACTCCGAACACCATCAATGTTAAATACGTGTATGACTGTGACATTGCGTTTACCATGTAACCAACTATGGGTTGTTAGATCAAGTTTGTTAATAAGTGGAAATATTTTTCCACGCTGGTTCAGACTTGATCATTTTTTTGGTATTAATAAATTGGTTTGAAGGTCAGTTAGCCAAATGACCAGTTTGTTAAGGTAATTGACCCTAGTATTAGCGTAAATTAGCAGGGAAGACATTGGCAATACGTCCCCGGGGTGATACCTAGTTGACCCTTCTTTTAAGACGTTTCGGACCGGCTGTTGGGGTCCTTCATCAGTCGTAGTTCTGTCTAACGAGACAGTGTTCAGTTCTCGCTTTTATTTGGCTTAAAATTCAATTTTAAAATGTCAATTCAAAGTTAGCCAGATTCAGCCTCATATTCAGTCTGATAATCACACTCTCGCCTTTGAGGGCGCTACATGTATACAGCACTTTCAGTGGCGCCGTTGAGATCGCAAGGAATGCTGGTCTATGGCAGCTCTGGGCCATTGCGGACCAGAGCTGCCACTAATTTTTTTTTTTTTTTTTTTTTTTTAATTTTTATTTTATTTTACTTTTGTTTTCATTCTACTTTTAATTTTATTTCTATTTTACTTTTGTTTTCATTTTACTTTTATTTCTATTGCACTGTTGTTTTAATTTTACTTTACTTTTATTTTTACTTTTATTTCTATTTTACTTTTGCTTTCACTTTACTTTTATTTTCCTTTTAATTTTAATGTTGTTTTCATTTCACTTTCATTTTTATTTCATTCTACTTTTGTTTTAATTCTATCTTTATTTTTTTATTTGTAAAAAAAAAATATTTTAATCTTTTTTCTTCATTTTATTAATGTTTTTATCTAAACAGTTCGCATATAATATATGGCAGCCCTGGGCCACCATACACCTCCTCCCCAACCCATTGATCATAGGTTACGAGTTTAAAGATTGGACCAATGAAGTAACATCCAAGTAGCCATTTGAGGAAATATACTAAGAGGTATACAGTGGGTACATAGACTTCTATCACGTTGTACACATAGGCCAAATTAACAGGGTACAAATTCAATGGAAACAAACATACTATCGTAACCCTTATGATCATACTACGTTTAACTTGTGTATGTTTCAGTATATTTGACCCATATGGAAAAAAACAATGAACAAAATATTGTATATCTTTTCTGGTTTTTGAGGTTCTTGTACTTTTTTCATTTTTTTTGTATCTGTATCTGTATCTGTATCTGTATCTGTATCTGTATCTGTATCTGTATCTGTATCTGTACCTGTGTCTGTACCTAGCTGTGTCTGTATCTGTATCTGTGTCTGTACCTGTGTCTGTATCTGTATCTGTACCTGTATCTGTACCTGTACCAGTGTCCGTGCCTATGCCTGTGTCAGTGTCTGTGTCTAATACTTAGCATCTCTTCCTGGTTTCTTGTGATTATCACAAAATAAATCTACCATTTTCCCGTCTGTAAACACATGTACCATTCTCATCCAAAAGACTTCTCCCATTAAAAGTTTACAACTAATAGGGCAAGTCTGGTGTTTACTATTTTAAGGAACCTTTCTACTGCAGTTAACCTCAGTTGCCTTTTTAAAATGTTTTTAATCAAATTCCAAATCTTTCTACTTACACTTTTTGTTCCTTTCTTGACTTCAAGTTCATCCTTTTTAAATTTCCGATTCATTTTTGCTGCCATCTTTGCCATTCCATCATCATCATCAGTACCACTAGCCTCCATCATTTCATTAAATGTCTTTGTGTTCTTTGCACCCTGTTCTTTCATAGTCATAGTCCGTTCATATCGTACCCTAGCAATACGTTCTTTTACCATTGTAATCTGTCTATCTCGTTCATTCTACAGGATGCAAATTGAAAAGTACATTATTTCATTTCTAATATTCCAAAACATTAAGACAAATATCTCAAATCTACATTGCTTTTATACAATTCCTGTATTAATCTTCACTTTTTGACAGGAATATTTTAAAATGTGCATGTGTGTTGTCATGACATATACACATGTTGTCGTGATGCAGCCAGAGTATATATTCCATATTTTTTGTTGAACCTGGCTAGTGCATGGTATAATATCTGATGTACTAACAGTTGTTTGTTTATTCATACCTTCTGACTTTCCACCAGCATTGTTTTCTGTCTCTCTCCCAGACCAACCAATGCTGCAGCTTCGTTATGACGACGGTTCTTTTTCTTTTCCAGTTTTTCTTGAAGCTGAGAAATAAACCATATAATTCCAGTATTAATAGTTATATATTGATGAGAAAGAACAACTAAATGACAAACCTCTGAACATTATCTTCCAAAAATTTATAATACTGAAAAATAATTAGGGCATCAATCTACACATATATAATAAATAATAGCCTTAAGAAGTACAATACCAATATTTCTAAGGAAAGTATCCAAATATAGCCAGCATACCTAGTACAAAATATTCA